>NC_044402.1:42574674-42776818 GCF_006542625.1 Nomascus leucogenys | reverse complement strand
TTTCTCAGTATCTTCTGGTTTCTCTTCCCTCTCATCAATAGATGAGGACTGGAGAGGTGATCCTATCCAACAAGATGTCCCTCTTACAAAGACAGCAGTGCTCCCCGCCCATCTCACCGTGTTCTTGACTGTGTCATTTACTTCAAGAACACATTTGAAAAATGGAATCTCTCTTTATAGATGTATAGCTAAGAGAAGGGAGAAAGGAAATAACATTGATTGAATAGTCACTGCATAGCAGGCACTTCCCTAGGGAACTGTTTGCACCTATGATTCCCATTTAATTCCTACAAGGATTCTCTGAGGTATGGCAGTTTTAATCCCATTCTACTAATTAGGATTCTAAGACTTAAAGGTATACATCAAAGTACTGAGTGTCACCCAGGCTGTAGGTAGTGAGGGTACTTATACTTGGGGCATGAGATCTGCCTGGCTCCGAATTCTTTACCCTCTTTGCTTCAATATTGTGAGTATGAGTGTGTGTGTGTGTGTGTGTGTTGTGTGTGTGTGTGTATCCATGTGCATATCAGAATTCTAACATGGAAGTTAACTGTCCTTGCTGTGCTTGCTTTGAATAGATCTAGGACCCTCAATACCTGACCATGCCTGTCCAGTAGGATGCACTGAGCACACATCAGCTTAATCCCTGGCTTTCTCTTGGAACCAAGGGTCTCATTATTGTTGAAGGTTATCTGGCCCACCAGCTCTGACTTCTAGTAGATTTGAGGAAGCAAACGTGGCCAGTCTTTTTTTGCAGTGGCAGCCTAGCTTGAATTTGTTTTCCTTTTTCATTCTACAATCTTTTTTCCCACCTTTTCCTGCTCTACCAGGTGGTAACAGTGTTGTTTGGATCCTAGGCTACTGTTTGATTCATTTCATGGCATGAAGCCAGGGTTTATATCAGGACACCCTCGGTTTTCCCTGTGCACCTGGTTTCAGCTCTAACCAGTAGAAAATAATCATGTTTGACATTTGGAGGCCTGGAGAACAGGAACTGAGCAAAAGACCATACAGCACATATTAGAATCAGTTGCACAAGCAATCCTTTTATCTGTTAATGGCGCCTCAGATGATTGTGTTAACTCATCCTGGCTGGGAGAGAATTGCTGTTCTGAATTTATAGGCTTCCTTCCTCTCCATGGGCAGACAGGCAACCTTGGAAATACCAGTTCCACTCAGCATCTTGGCATTCAGAATGGCTTGAAAAATCTGCCCTCTTGATAAATTACAAACACTTTATCCAGATATTGTGCTGGGTAGCAATTTAAAGGAGAAAAAAGAAAAATGAGAAGAAACAGGCCTATTGCTAGTAAAACAGCTCTTTATTGCTACAAAATTTATTTTTTCTAGCACTTCTCAAATCTCTGAAACCAGTTATGGGACAAAACTGCAGAGGTTAATAGCTGCTGCTACATCTACATTTACTAGAGTTGCCACTATCACCACCGCCACCAATAATGTTAGCATCATCACCATCACCATCACTACAATCACCACCACCATCACCATCGCCATCATTACCACCAAAACCATCAACTCCACCATCACCATCATGATCACTACCACCATCACCATCAACTCCACCATCACAATCACTACTACCATCATCATCAACTTTGCCATCACCATCACCATCAACTCCAGCATCATCATCACAATCACTACCACCATCACCATCAACTCCACCATCACAATCACAATCGCTACCACCATCACCCTCATCAACTCCACCATCACCATCACCATCAACTCCACCATCATCATCACAATGACTACCACCATCACCATCAACTACACCATCACAATCACAATCGCTACCACCATCACCCTCATCAACTCCACCATCACCATCACCATCAACTCCACCATCATCATCACAATCACTACCACCATCACCATCAACTCCACCATCACAATCACTACTACCATCATCATCAACTTTACCATCACCATCACCATCAACTCCACCATCACAATCACAATCGCTACCATCATCACCCTCATCAACTCCACCATCACCATCACCATCAACTCCACCATCATCATCACAATCACTACCACCATCACCATCAACTCCACCATCACAATCACTACTACCATCATCATCTTTATCATCACCATCACCATCAACTCCACCATCACCATCACAATCACTACTACCATCATTATCTTTACCATCACCATCACCATCAACTCCACCATCACCATCACAATCACTACTACCATCATCATCAACTCTACCATCACCATTACCATCAACTCCACCAACACCATCACGATCACTACCACGATCACCATCAAATCCACCATCACCATCACAATCACTACCACCATCACCATCAACTTTACCATCACCATCACCATCAACTCCACCATCACAATCACAATTGCTACCACCATCAGCCTCATCAACTCCACCATCACCATCACCATCAACTCCACCATCATCATCACAATCACTACCACCATCACCATCAACTCCACCATCACAATCACTACTACCATCATCATCTTTACCATCACCATCACCATCAACTCCATCATCACCATCACAATCACTACTACCATCATTATCTTTACCATCACCATCACCATCAACTCCACCATCACCATCACAATCACTACTGCCATCATCATCAACTCTACCATCACCATTACCATCAACTCCACCATCACCATCACGATCACTACCACCATCACCATCAAATCCACCATCACCATCACAATCACTACCACCATCACCATCAACTCCACCATCACCATCACCATGGCTACTATCATCACCATCACCACCATCATCACCATCACCATCAACTCTACCATCACCATCACCATTAACTCCACCGTCACCATCACCATCACTGCTATCATCACCATCACCATCATCATCACCATCACCATCAACTCCACCATCACCATCACCATCACTACTATCATCACCATCACCACCATCATCACCATCACCATCAACTCCATCACCACCATAACCATTAATGCCATCATCATCAGTGCCACCACAAGACCCTATCACCACCACCACCACCATTATTATCATCAAAATCACCAACTGCTACCATTGTCATCACCATAACCACTATTACTAAGTACTTTGTGGGCATCATCCAATTTAAACTCTGTGGCACTGCTAGGAGGTTGAATTTTGAAACCAGATCTATTTGACACACAGTCTATCACCCACTACAAGAACACAAAGGAGCCAGAATATGTCTCTCACTATTTCTTCTTCCTCATAGTCATTATCATCTTCCTCCTCATTCTCATCACTGTCTGTTACAGTTGAGGGATGCTTTATTGTGTTTTATAAATAACTTCCTCAAATATTAAATCATTTATTCTCCTATTATCTTTTGAAATAATTATCATGATTAGAATCTTCCATGTGGGAAAACAAAGACTCAGCAAGTTAAATGGCTTATCCTTCCAATGTACCATAGATTTAGACTTCTTTTCCTTACAATATCATAGAGGAAAGGGGTTGGAGAAAGAACACAGAGAATTCCTTTGATTCTACTCACTTGGAGCTTTGTACCCCACCCCTGGCAATTCTAACTTGTTAGCTCTTGGGTGGCCCCAGGAAATCCATGACTCAAGTATTTATTTCTCATCATTTGAGCTGTTATTTGTCATTACTGCTCAAGCTTCAAGGAAGAGGTGGCACCGAACTGGGATGTGATTTTGACAGGCTGAGATGTGAAGGGAGGATTACAGACAGAGGGAGTAGCATGGCAATGTCTCAGGCATCAGAAGTCCTAAGTGGGTATTTGGGGCTGAGCTAAGCAGTCCATTTGGGCTCTTGCTTAGGAGATGATGGTGTGAACCCTGGACACCAAACTGAAAAGATAGGTTAGAAACCCAGGAATCTCCAAATCAAACAGCTCAGATGCCTGCAGAGGTTGGCTGAGGAAGGCCTGAAGGAAGACTGGGCCTGGGAACAGGGTGGGTTCCTGTGGCTGTGGCTACAGAAAGGAAGGCCACCTTTGAGAGGCACTGGAATGGCCCATGATGCTGGGGATGCGGAAGGTACAGACGCCAGAGAGATGTTACCCTGAGGCTTCTCTGGGTGATGCCCCTTCATGGATGACCCATGAAAGACCTGCTCTGACACTTTTCTTTCTCTGGCCTCTTGCCACCTTTTTGGTTTTTTTCCTCCTTGCTGAAAACCTAATGCTTATGATGTCTGCTTCCATAGATGTGTTTCTTTGCATTTCTCTCTTGTCTACCACGTGCCTCGTACTTGCCCATATGTCTGCTCTTCCAGATCAATTGATTCAACTTTCCTGGCACAGGAACACCTCCTGAATTCATGCCTTTTACAAATCCTGTTGTCAACTTAGGTATTCACATTCCTGGGCATGAGTAACGTTGTTACATAAGATCCTGGGGTCAGCTGAGGAAGCGGAGAGCTGCTGAGACCTTGCTGCATCCCCAAATTGTGATCGTGTCACCCTGGAGAGGGAACTGATGTTTTCATCCCCCCCACCACATCGGCATCTTAATGAGTCATTCTGCTCAGTCATGGCCAGACCTCTGCATCCCTTCTCTCTCATCCTTTCTTACCAACCATTAGATATTCCAATCTCTCCTTTCAGTTACATTACATTGCTGGCTTGGATTCTAACTTCCGATGATTATTCACCAGGTCCTCCCACTGACCTTGAGGGAAAATGGTTTGTTCATCTTGTAAATAACCTGTGACTCTCTCTAGAATCCCCTTGAAGCAACTGGAGGGGGTGTCTGTCTAGATAGTAAATGGAAGGTGTCTGGTTTCCTTTCCCTGAGGAAGGGGAGCTGGCAACTCTTAGCTGTCTTATGATCAGCTTCCTGATGTCTGCGTTAATCAGAGTGGGATCAGATGGATGGAGAAACCCAGTGCCTCCAAGGCTTGGCTGTCTTCTGAAGGTATCTGTGACCACATCTTGAATTCTACCTGACAAGTATCAAGAAACTAATTGTGACCCAGACATTATCGCACCCTCCAGCCTGATGGGTTCACAGCTCAAAGGTGTGGATCCAGGGGCTTCTAAACCAGGCTCACTCACTCTCTCTGCCAGTCAACAAATCTCCAAGTTATATCTTCCCTTCCTCCCTGATAGCACTTTTCTGTAACTTTTCACTGCTATCTTCAGTGCCACCGTCATGGCTTGGGACTGCATAGTTCTCAAAGGGATGATTTATTTGGCCCACAAATGTCTATTGAATGTTCTCTGTGTGGCAGGCACTGTCCTGAGCCTACAGTATATAGCATCAAACAAAACCAGAGCCCGACTCCACTTTCAGGTGGCTTGAGTCCCAGTAGGGGTAGACACGCAATAAATAAGCACAAACGCCAATGGTGCATCTGGTGAGGATCCACACTAAGGAAATTACGGTAGCATGAGAAGACACAATGGGACAGAGGGAGTGCTATTCTGGTGAGGCTGGCCAAAGAAGACATTCAGTTAAAGGAGCATTTCAGCAGAAACCAAATTGAATTGAAAAATTGATCTATGTGGATACCTGGGGAACAAACCCAGGCAGAAGGAAACGCCAGTGGACGGACCTTCAGTTTGGAGTGCATTTGGCAGATTCAAGGTGGAGGTGGGAGGCCAGTGTGGCTGGAGGTGGGAAAAAAGTACATGGAAATGAGAAGAAGGTTGGAGGAAATGAGGTCATGGAGGGCAGGCTAGAGGTCACTAAAGTTCTGCTCTAAGTGAGCTGAGAGGCATTGCAGTGTTTTGAGCAGAGGAGACATGACATGATTTATGTTTTAATGATATCATCCCGGCTGCTTTGAGGGGAAAAGTGCAATGGCCAAGTGTGTTAAGGGAGGCACTGTTTAGAAGGCTACTGCAGTGGTTCTGGGGAGAGAGAATGGTGGGCTGGCCCAACGCAGTGTTATGGGTTATGCTGGGCAGTGAGAGAAGCAGCTTGATCAGCCTTAATCCATCCTCCCTGTTGCTCCCAGGGTGTGCTTGAGTTGGGGGTTCTGGGACAGTGGAGACAAGCAAGAGTCACCAAGGGGCAGAAAGAAGAGGGCCAGTGTTGCTGAATGAGAGGAGAGGATGATATCAAGTTTTACAATCTCACAGATACACTTAGAGTTATTTTGTAGAAAGCATCCCTTTTAATTCTTCAGAGCCCTGAGAAGCCAGCAATATTGGCACAGGCTTCAAGTCTGCATAGAACTGGGTGTGATCTGAACTCTGCCCCTTACTAGCTGTGCAACAAGAGAGACATGAGCTCTGAGCCTCGATTTGCACACTCATCAATGGAATGAGAACATGGGCATTCCAGGGTCCTCTTGCAGAGTAAATTAAGAAAGGATCATATGGGAAGAACTAGAAAGAGAGTTTGCCGTGAAATAGACACTCAAAAAATGTAGATCTTAACAATTGCAGTGCTTTTATTTAATCAAGAAAACCACCAGAACAATGCCAAAAAGGGCTGTATTCTGTCTTTCAGATAACCTCTGTTATACAATAGATGCCATTACCACATTGTGTAAATTAAACTAACCAACACACACCTTACCCCTATTTAAGGAGATGGCCTCAGGTCACCCCACAACATCACCCTGCTGGATACTGAGCATGTATGCACTGAAGCATGGATTCCCACAGCAGAAGAGCAGAAATGCCCTAAGTAACCTACCTGGCCACGAGGAGGGGGTTGTTTCAATGCATCATGCCTCATTTGCACGGGGAAAACCATGCACCTGTATAAAGGATACCAGCAACTCTCCATGTGATATGGGATGTGGCTTAGATAAATTAAATGGAAACAAAGAAGCAAAGTTTAACAGATTGAATGGCATGTTGAAGTCTGTGAAGAAACGGGGGACAGGGGGAATGTGTGTGTTTGTGTATGTGCGTGTGTAAAGCTTACCAATGCATAAAATCTCTCTGGGAAAATTAGCCAACATCTAGTAAGATTAGTTGTTTCCAAGGAAAGGAACTGAGTGGCTGAGACTGGGACTAAAAGGAGACTTTTCTTGGGTATACCTTTCTTGGGTATACCTTTCTTTTCTTGGGTGTACCTTCTGAATATGGGGCCTTGAGTTACCAAACACATTTAAGTTACAGAGCTTGGATCCAAAGCCTTACTCCTGACCTCAGAAAAAGCCTGAGTCCTTTTTCTGATCCCACATTGTTCCTCTGTGGGGCACTCCTGAGGGACAATTGTTAATCTGGGAGGTTGAGAGTAATAAAGACCCAAATGTCCACTGAGACTCATTATTAAACCACCTCTGCTTGATGACTGCCTGCTTGTTAATTTTAGCTTCTTCTTTTACACTCAGGGGAAGAAAGGTGACCTGGGACCACCTGGAATCCCTGGATTGCTGGGGCTGCAGGTAACTACCTTTTACATTCTCTTCCATAGCAATGCTGCTTTTCTCTGATTAAATAAATGACCAGGCAGCAGCTCTTAGGTGGGCAGCCAGAATCTTGATGGTCACCTCACTAAACTATTAAAAAGAACGGCCAACGGGTCACGTGCCCTCCCTCCCTCCTCCTCTACTGTCCTGTGTGGGAGTTGAATGACCATTGTTGACTATCCTGAAGGAATTTCCATCTGGAGGAGGCAGATGGGGGTGACAAAAGTGATGAGCAGTCCTAGGAGAAAGGGAAGTGCTGGGAGGCGAGGGGGCACCCCAGGACAAGGTGGTGGGGAAATCAGCCATGAGGAGACTTGTCTCCCTTTGGCAGACAAGGCACTGACAGTCAGGCAGGAATGAGTGGAGGGAGGGCCTTCCCTGGGGCACAGCTTTGCAGGGGCCTGGTGCACCGCAGCACAGCACTGGGCAGGAATCGAGCGGCATGTGGTGCTGCCAGCGCACAGGGCACAGAACATCAGGGGTAGGAAGATGAACCCAGTGAGAGGTGTAAAGGGATCAGCCACAGAGGCCAGAAAACCAAATGGGTGGTCACTATCACAGGAGCTAAGAGGTCTGGGTTTGGGTCTCAGTCTGTCCTCCAAAACACTGGGACATTGACCAAGTCCTTCCCTGCTTGGGCCTCAGTTTCCCCATCTGTAAAATGATGGGGTTAGGGCCCCAGTCTCAGAGGCCTCTGTTCCTAGGCAGGTGCTGTTCTTGCTCCCTGGCTTCTCTGTCTCCTCCTCCTTCTTCCAGCTTCTCTGGGTCTCTTAGGACTCAGTTCTGGTGTAGCTTCCTCTGTCCTCATACTTGCCCCAACTCCCACAGGCCATACTTGGCCCTGCTTCCACAGGTCCAGCTGTGCCATCCTAGTGCCGGCCATGTGGATCCTGACACCCACCCATCTAGATAGGCACGCTCAGGGTCCTTGTCCCCATTTCATAGATGAGGGGTGAGGCTCCAGGCACAGACGGCTTCACTCAGGGCCACCCTCTGCTAGGCGGACACCTGGCTTCAAATCCCTTCCTCCCTACATGACTGAGGCCCTAAACTCTCTTAGTCTTCCTTATTTGCAAATGCAGCATCACCATGAGTCCCCCACAGGGTACCACAGTGTGGACAAAACAGCAAGTTCCTGAAGCTCTATGCCTGGCCTTTGCAGTGTAAAGAATTCCCTTCATTCTTTCTTTGACCCCCCCACCCACCAAAGCTTCACTCCTGTCCCCTGATCTGGGCCTCCCCTGACATCAGTAAGTTCATGCTGAAGCAGGACCAGCAAGCAGAAAGCACAGAGGGAACGGCAGAGACCCAGGCTCAGCTCTCGTCATAAAAAAGGAGGGCACACCTGAAGGTTGAGGAGAAGAGCAGTGACTATGACAGGTGATAATGAGTTCCTGAGGCATAGCACACACGGGGTAGACAGATGTGGCTGTCCCTGTTCTCCTGGCCTCTTGGCACCAAGCAGGTGGGCACAAGCCACTGCTGGGCTCTTCCGTTTGGTCCTCCTGGAGCTGTGGTAAAGCAGCTGGCTTCAGCACCACCTGGGACTGGACAGCCCCACCTCCACACCAGATTCCCCGGGGTGGTGGTCACACTGTCCGTCCCTTGTTGGCAGGAAGGCACTCATCCGGAAAACACTGCTCACTGCACTTCAGAAGCCAGTTTTTCCTGCTGGCTGACATGAAAGCACTCTAGTGAAAGATGGCACCTTGGATGCAATCTGAGACTTCACTTCTGCACCCTTCATTCAGGTCAGGATGCAGCAGGGAATAAGAATATACAATCCATCATAATTCACAGTGTTCTAAAGATTTCACATTCACTGTGGCATTTTGCTATTAATAATGAAAAATAGAGTGGGTTTTGCCTTATGTTTTATTACCTTGCTTCATAGTGGAGCCAACCTTGTATATTTTAAAATTCACCATCAATGCAGCTCGATCAAATTATTTTAAGCTATAATTTTTCCCCCTATAACTCTTTGTTTGTTATCTGGGAAAAGAGATTTCATTCTTTCATTTTTAACTTTGAAGTCATTTTCATTCAGTAAATCTTTACTGAATGCCAGACATTGAGCTGTGTACTATAGATATAAATATTACCAGGCTTTCATGGCAGGGAGTAGCACCCTGTAATTGTGCATCCTGATATGTTCAGGGATCTCAGTGGTTCAGAACCAGGCAATATAGCATTTGCAGTATGTACAACCTGGTGGCATGGATGGGGCCACTGCCTGATGGAATCAAAGCTATGTTCAGGTCAGCCACTCTTACGCTAAGAGGCCAGATTTATTTTTTTTTAAGTTTAATTTTATTTTACTTTAAGTTCTGGGATACATGTGCAGAACTTGCAGGTTTGTTACGTAGGTATGCATGTGCCATGGTGGTTTGTTGCACCTATCAACTTGTCATCTAGGTTTTAAGTCCCACATGCATTAAGTATTTGTCCTAATGCTGTCCCTCCCCTTCCTCCGACCCACTGACAGGCCCCAGTGTGTGATGTTTCCCTCCCTGTGTCCATGTGTTCTCATTGTTCAACTCCCACTTATGAGTGAGAACACGTGGTGTTTGGTTTTCTGTTCCTGTGTTAGTTTGCTGAGAATGATGGTTTCCAGCTTCATCCATGTCCCTACAAAGGACATGAACTCATCATTTTTTATGGCTGCATAGTATTCCATGGTGTATATGTGCCACATTTTCTTTATCCAGTCTATCATTGATGGGCATTTGGTTGGTTCCAAGTCTTTACTATTGTAAATAGTGCTGCAATAAACATGCGTGTGCATGTGTCTTTACAGTAGCATGATTTATAATCCTTTGGGTATATATCCAGTAAAGGGATTGCGGGGTCAAATGGTATTTCTGGTTCTAGATCCTTGAGGAATTGCCACACTGTCTTCCACAGCGGTTGAACTAATTTGCACGCCCACCAACAGTGTAAAAGCGTTGCTGTTTCTCCATGGCAAGAGCCTGGGTTTCTATGCATCTCAGCCATTTCCTCTGATTCACTCTTCCTGACATATCCATGTGTCTGCCTTGCCTGGGCCTGGCCTCTGCTTTCTCCTGCTTACCGTCATGCATTTGCTTGTTCATTCATGGATTTATTCATTCAACAGCTTTTTATTAAGTACGCACTGGGTACCAAATTCATCTCTGGGGAGGTAAAATCTAAGTAGCTGCAGTCTATGCCATGAGAATTCGTACATTAATGGGCCAGAAAGAGACACAGATAGAGAAGGAGTTTTCATCTGAACCCTAAATCTTGTATTTATTCAGGCAAGGTGAGGCCAACAGATCAGGAGACGACTGTCATTGGAGATAGTTTGCTCCTCACAGTTACCATGGATGGGAGCGTCCGTTTCCTGCAGAGCTGTTGGGGGAGCAACAGAGGCAGTTTGGAGGCAGAAAGAGTGAAAGGCAAACTTGGGCAGGAGCCTCTACTGGGCAAGGGTGAGGCAGGGTCAGTTGCTGAGCAGGCTTAGGATTGGACAATTTGAATAATTTCCGCAGGCTCCAAGCTGTATGGGTGGTTTCTCACGGTCTAGTACCTGGTCCAGGGGTGATTTAGGGCAGAGAGGTAGTGTCTTGTCCCACACCACAGGAGCCTGATTGAAGAAGGTGGACTAGGGATGGGTGAGTTTGCATATCAGAGTCCTACTCTCAAGCAAGTCCTTTGCGATCTCTAGGAATTAGCTAATCCCGGAAGGGGAAGGCCCTCCCTGCATCCACAAGGCCCCAAGATGTCAAAGCATCATCAAACAAAAGCACAGGATTAATCTGGAAGGAGAATCCACTGAGCTGAGCTTTGGAGAGGAAGTCAGGGTTCTGTGGAGGCCCAGAGCGGAATCTTGACACTGACCTGGAAAACCGAGGTTGATCCCACGGCTGCCTATCCCTGAAAGAGCAGTGGGGAGAAGTAAAGGGAAGCATGTGTGTTTAGTTTCTGCTGTTGCCAAGCATTCTCTTTAGCTTTCATATATAATCGTGTCTATTCTTTATAACTGCCTGTGAGCAAAATTTGCTTACCCTCATTTAAAATCTAGAGAAACCAAGCTCAGAGAGTTTAATTAGCTTTGCGTTATGGGAAGAGCCAGCACTGCCATCTCGGAGCGTGCAAAGCCCCAGGGTGGCTGGGATCCTATAAGATGCTTTTTATGCCTGTCTTTGAAAATGAAATATTCCACCTGCTAGAAAATTTTACAATAAATCTATACATCCATGATGTCCTATGTGGTGACTCCTGTATCCTGGCAGCCATTTAGGAAAATTGGAAATCTGGTGTCTGGGCTGGCCAAGTGCTTATGCGCAGGCAGTGCGGCTTGGTGCTGTGCTCAGGACAAAGTCCCTTGAATTGGTGGAAATGCAGGCAGGGGAGGGCTTAGCCCAAGAACAGGCTGGGTGGGTTGTGGGCCTAGGCCTCTATGCAGAAACCCCTTGAAGTGGGAAGTCATAGGGTTAGTGCCACAGGGATCTACCATCTCAGAGGAGGACTCCCAAATTATGAGCTGCTTCCCCCCAAAATAAACATGTCCAAGTCATGAAGGAATTTGATTGTCATGCTAATTTTTTTTTTTTAATTTTTTTTTTTATTATTATACTTTAGGGTTTTAGGGTACATGTGCACAATGTGCAGGTTTGTTACATATGTATCCATGTGCCATGTTGATTTCCTGCACCCATTAACTCGTCATTTAGCATTAGGTGTATCTCCTAATGCTGTCCCTCCCCCCTCCCCCCACCCCACAACAGTCCCCGGAGTGTGATGTTCCCCTTCCTGTGTCCATGAGTTCTCATTGTTCAATTCCCACCTATGAGTGAGAACATGCAGTGTTTGGTTTTTTGTCCTTGCAATAGTTTACTGAGAATGATGTTTTCCAGTTTCATCCATGTCCCTACAAAGGACATGAACTCATCATTTTTTATGGCTGCATAGTATTCCATGGTGTATATGTGCCACATTTTCTTAATCCAGTCTATCGTTGTTGGACATTTGGGTTGGTTCCAACTCTTTGCTATTGTGAATAGTGCCACAATAAACATACGTGTGCATGTGTCTTTATAGCAGCATGATTTATAGTCCTTTGGGTATATACCCAGTAATGGGATGGCTGGGTCAAATGGTATTTCTAGTTCGAGATCCCTGAGGAATCGCCACGCTGACTTCCACAATGGTTGAACTAGTTTACAGTCCCACCAACAGTGTAAAAGTGTTCCTATTTCTCCACATCCTCTCCAGCACCTGTTGTTTCCTGCTTTTTTAATGATGGCCATTCTAATTGGTGTGAGATGGTATCTCACTGTGGTTTTGATTTGCATTTCTCTGATGGCCAGTGATGATGAGCATTTCTTCATGTGTTTTCTGGCTGCATAAATGTCTTCTTTTGAGAAGTGTCTGTTCATGTCCTCTGCCCACTTTTTGATGGGGTTGTTTGTTTTTTTCTTGTAAATTTGTTTGAGTTCATTATAGATTCTGGATATTAGCCCTTTGTCAGATGAGTAGGTTGCAAAAATTTTCTCCCATTCTGTAGGTTGCCTGTTCATTCTGATGATAGTTTCTTTTGCTGTGCAGAAGCTCTTTAGTTTAATGAGATCCCATTTGTCGATTTTGGCTTTTGTTGCCATTGCTTTTGGTGTTTTAGACATGAAGTCCTTGCCCACGCCTATGTCCTGAATGGTATTGCCTAGGGTTTCTTGTAGGATTTTAATGGTTTTAGGTCTAACATATAAGTCTTTAATCCATCTTGAATTAATTTTTGTATAAGGTGTAAGGAAGGGATCCAGTTGCAGCTTTCTACATATGGCTAGCCAGTTTTCCCAGCACCATTTATTAAATAGGGAATCCTTTCCCCATTTCTTGTTTTGTCAGGTTTGTCAAAGATCAGATAGTTGTAGCTATGCGGCATCATTTCTGAGGGCTCTGTTCTGTTCCATTGATCTATGTCTCTGTTGTGGTACCAGTACCATGCTGTTTTGGTTACTGTAGCCTTGTAGTATAGTTTAAAGTCAGGTAGCGTGATGCCTCCAGCTTTGTTCTTTTGGCTTAGGATTGACTTGGTGATGCGGGCTCTTTTTTGGTTCCATATGAACTTTAAAGTAGTTTTTTCCAATTCTGTGAAGAAAGTCATTGGTAGCTTGATGGGGATGGCATTGAATCTATAAATTACCTTGGGCAGTATGGCCATTTTCACGATATTGATTCTTCCAACCCATGAGCATGGAATATTCTTCCATTTGTTTGTATCCTCTTTTATTTCATTGAGCAGTGGTTTGTAGTTCTCCTTGAAGAGGTCCTTCACATCCCTTGTAAGTTGGATTCCTAGGTATTTTATTCTCTTTGAAGCAATTGTGAATGGGAGTTCACTCATGATTTGGCTCTCTGTTTGTCTGTTATTGGTGTACAAGAATGCTTGTGATTTTTGTACATTAATTTTGTATCCTGAGACTTCGCTGAAGTTGCTAATCAGCTTAAGGAGATTTTGGGCTGAGACAATGGGGTTTTCTAGATATACAATCATGTCATCTGCAAACAGGGACAATTTGACTTCCTCTTTTCCTAATTGAATACCTTTTATTTCCTTCTCCTGCCTGATTGCTCTGGCCAGAACTTCCAGCACTATGTTGAACAGGAGCGGTGAGAGAGGGCATCCCTGTCTTGTGCCAGTTTTCAGAGGGAATGCTTCCAGTTTTTGCCCATTCAGTATGATATTGGCTGTGGGTTTGTCGTAGGTAGCTCTTATTATTTTGAGATACGTCCCATCAATACCTAATTTATTGAGAGTTTTTAGCATGAAGGGTTGTTGAATTTTGTCAAAGGCCTTTTCTGCATCTATTGAGATAATCATGTGGTTTTTGTCTTTGGTTCTGTTTATATGTTGGATTACATTTATTGATTTGCGTATGTTGAACCAGCCTTGCATCCCAGGGATGAAGCCCACTTGATCATGGTGGATAAGCTTTTTGATGTGCTGCTGGATTCAGTTTGCCAGTATTTTATTGAGGATTTTTGCATCAATGTTCATCAAGGATATTGGTCTGAAATTCTCTTTTTTGGTTATGTCTCTGCCAGGTTTTGGTATCAGGACGATGCTGGCTTCATAAAATGTGTTAGGGAGGATTCCCTCTTTTTCTATCGATTGGAATAGTTTCAGAAGGAATGGTACCAGTTCCTCCTTGTACCTCTGGTAGAATTCGGCTGTGAATCCATCAGGTCCTGGACTCTTTTTGGTTGGTAAGCTATTGATTATTGCCACAATTTCAGAGCCTGTTATTGGTCTATTCAGAGATTCAACTTCTTCCTGGTTTAGTCTTGGGAGGGTGTATTTTTCGAGGAATTTATCCATTTCTTCTAGATTTTCTAGTTTATTTGCATAGAGGTGTTTGTAGTATTCTCTGATGGTAGATTGTATTTCTGTGGGATCGGTGGTGATATCCCCTTTTTCGTTTTTTATTGCATCTATTTGATTCTTCTCTCTTTTCTTCTTTATTAGTCTTGCTAGCGGTCCATCAATTTTGTTGATCTTTTCAAAAAACCAGCTCCTGGATTCATTAATTTTTTGAAGGGTTTTTTGTGTCTCTATTTCCTTCAGTTCTGCTCTGATTTTAGTTATTTCTAGCCTTCTGCTAGCTTTTGAATGTGTTTGCTCTTGCTTTTCTAGTTCTTTTAATTGTGATGTTAGGGAGTCAATTTTGGATCTTTCCTGCTTTCTCTTGTGGGCATTTAGTGCTATAAATTTCCCTCTACACACTGCTTTGAATGTGTCCCAGAGATTCTGGTATGTTGTGTCTTTGTTCTCGTTGGTTTCAAAGAACATCTTTATTTCTGCCTTCATTTCATTATGTACCCAATAGTCATTCAGGAGCAGGTTGTTCAGTTTCCATGTAGTAGAGCGGTTTTGAGTGAGTTTCTTAATCCTGAGTTCTAGTTTGATTGCACTGTGGTCTGAGAGACAGTTTGTTATAATTTCTGTTCTTTTACATTTGCTGAGGAGAGCTTTACTTCCAACTATGTGGTCAATTTTGGAATAGGTGTGGTGTGGTGCTGAAAAAAATGTATATTCTGTTGACTTGGGGTGGAGAGTTCTGTAGATGTCTATTAGGTCCACTTTATGTAGAGCTGAGTTCAATTCCTGGATATCCTTGTTAACTTTCTGTCTCATTGATCTGTCTAATGCTGACAGTGGGGTGTTAAAATCTCCCATTATTATTGTTTGGGAGTTTAAGTCCCTTAGTAGGTCACTCAGGACTTGCTTTATGAATCTGGGTGCTCCTGTGTTGGGTGCATATATATTTAGGATAGTTAGCTCTTCTTGATGAATTGATCCCTTTACCATTATGTAATGGCCTTCTTTGTCTCTTTTGATCTTTGTTGGTTTAAAGTCTATTTTATCAGAGACTAGGATTGCAACCCCTGCCTTTTTTTGTTTTCCAGTTGCTTGATAGATCTTCCTCCATCCCTTTATTTTGAGTCTATGTGTGTCTCTGCACGTGAGATGGGTTTCCTGAATACAGCACACTGATGGGTCCTGACTCCTTATCCAGTTTGCCAGTCTGTGTCTTTTGATTGGAGCATTTAGCCCATTTACATTTAACGTTAATATTGTTATGTGTGAATCTGATCCTGTCATTATGATGTTAGTTGGTTATTTTGCTCGTTAGTTGCTATAGTTTCTTCCTAGTCTCGATGGTCTTTACAATTTGGCATGTTTTTGCAGTGGCTGGTACCGTTTGTTCCTTTCCATGTTTAGTGCTTCCTTCAGGAGCTCTTTTAGGGCAGGCCTGGTGGTGACAAAATCACTCAGCGTTTGCTTGTCTGTAAAGTGTTTTATTTCTCCTTCACTTATGAAGCTTAGTTTGGCGGGATAGGAGATTCTGGGTTGAAAATTCTTTTCTTTAAGAATGTTGAATATCGGCCCCCACTCTCTTCTGGCTTGTAGAGTTTCTGCTGAGAGATCAGCTGTTAGTCTGATGGGCTTCCCTTTGTGGGTAACCCGACCTTTCTCTCTGGCTGCCCTTAACATTTTTTCTTTCATTTCAACTTTGGTGAATCTGACAATAATGTGTCTTGGAGTTGCCCTTCTCGAGGAGTATCTTTGTGGCGTTCTCTGTATTTCCTGAATCTGAATGCTGGCCTGCCTTGCTAGATTGGGGAAGTTCTCCTGGATAATATCTTGCAGAGTGTTTTCCAACTTGGTTCCATTCTCCCCATCATTTTCAGGTACACCAATCAGACGTAGGTTTGGTCTTTTCACATAGTCCCAAATTTCTTGGAGGCTTTGTTCATTTCTTTTTATCCTTTTTTCTCTAAACTTCCCTTCTCTTTTCATTTCATTCATTTCATCTTCCATCAGCGATACCCTTTCTTCCAGTTGATCGCATCTGCTACTGAGGCTTCTGCAATCTTCGCGTAGTTCTCGAAACTTGGCTTTCAGCTCCATCAGCTCCTTTAAGCCCTTCTCTCCATTGGTTATTCTAGTTATCCATTCTTCTAATTTTTTTTCAAAGTTTTTAACTTCTTTGCTGTTGTTTTGAATTTCCTCTCGTAGCTCAGAGTAGTTTGATCGTCTGAAGCCTTCTTCTCTCAACTCATCAAAGTCATCCTCCATCCAGCTTTGTTCCGTTGCTGGTGAGGAACTGCGTTCCTTTGGAGGAGGAGAGGTGCTCTGTTTTTTAGAGTTTCCAGTTTTTTTGGTCTGTTTTTTCCCCATCTTTGTGGTTTTATCTACTTTTTGTCTTTGATGATGGTGATGTACAGATGGGTTTTTGGTGTGGATGTCCTTTCTGTTTGTTAGTTTTCCTTCTACCAGACAGGACCCTCAGCTGCAGGTCTGTTGGAGTTTACTAGAGGTGCACTCCAGACCCTGTTTGGCTGGGTGTCAGCAGCGGTGGCTGCAGAACAGCGGATTTTCGTGAGACCACAAATTCAGCTGTCTGATAGTTCCTCTGAAAGTTTTGTCTCAGAGAAGTACCGGGTTGAATGAGGTGTCAGTCTGTCCCTACTGGGGGGGTGCCTCCCAGTTAGGCTGCTCAGGGGTGAGGGACCCACTTTAGGAGGCAGTCTGACCGTTCTCAGATCTCCAGCTGCGTGCTGGGAGAACCACTACTCTCTTCAAAGCTGTCAGTCAGACAGGGACATTTAAGTCTGTGGAAGTTCTTGCAGAGTTTTTGTTTGTCTGTGCCCTGCCCCCAGAGATGGAGCCTACAGAGACAGGCAGGCCTCCTTGAGCTGTGGTGGACTCCACCCAGTTCGAGCTTCCTGGCTGCTTTGTTTACCTAAGCAAGCCTGGGCAATGGCGGGCGCCCCTCCCCCAGCCTCGCTGCCGCCTCGCAGCTTGATCTCAGACTGCTGTGCTAGCAATTAGTGAGACTCTGTGGGCATAGGACCCTCCGAGCCAGGTGCGGGACACAATCTCCTAGTGTGCTGTTTTCCAGGCCCGTTGGAAAAGCGCAGTTAGTCTGGGACTGGCCCGATATTCCAGGTGCCATCTGCTTCCCCTTTCTTTGACTAGGAAAGGGAACTCCCTGACCCCTTGCGCTTCCCTAGTGAGTCAATGCCTCGCCCTGCTTCGGCTCGCGCACAGTGCGCTTCACCGACTGTCCTGCACCCACTGTTAGGCACTCCCTAGTGAGATGAAACTAGTACCTCAAGCAGAAATGCAGAAATCACCCGTCTTCTGTGTCGCTGGGGCTGGGAGCTGGAGACCGGAGCTGTTCCTATTCGGCCATCTTGGCTCCACCTGTCATGCTAATTTATGCAAGTAATTTTCATGCATCTTCAAATTCCAACTAACTTTATAAATCCAATTGGAACTAGGTGGTTATTAGCAATAATTATTCTTTACTAATGATAATTAGGTTAATTAGTCATTCATGCATCATCATTGTAACTACTAATCATATTAAATAGTCACTGTAGTATTAGAGGGACCAAGTGTTGTTTCATTAATAA
This sequence comes from Nomascus leucogenys, assembly GCF_006542625.1. NCBI lineage: Eukaryota > Metazoa > Chordata > Mammalia > Primates > Hylobatidae > Nomascus > Nomascus leucogenys. The sequence continues at coordinate 42,758,499 of NC_044402.1, read as the reverse complement.
CTGGACTGATTGGTTAATTAATAAGTGGTTAATTACTTATTTTCATTACTAATAATGAGAAAAGTCATATTTTGTTGTTAATATTTATGTCTATTGACTAATTTATTACTCATTAATAATTAGATGATTTGGCCGTTTAGATATTTTGTTAACAATTAAATGAGAAGAAAGAAAAGTAACATTTGTGAAGTCCTCTGAGTTCTGGGCTAGTTCACACTTCTTTAATCCACACACAGTGATTTGAAGAAGGGGCCTCCAACCATTTTATGGCAGCTGGAATGAGGCTCTGAGAGGTGAAGTCCATTGTCCAAGTCCATTGTCCAAGTCCATTGACATAGTATGAGGCCACCTGAGATTTGACCTAGGCCATCCTCAACCAAAGTCCTAGATTTTTCTTACGTAAATTTCTACCTGTCTGTTCCCTGGCCCACAGGGGAAGAGTGACTTGCCCACAGCACCTGTGAGTGCTCCTGACAGTGTCGCTTCTTGCGTTTTATTCTCGGCCTTCCTGTAGTCCCATTCTTTCTTGAAAGACTCGAAACTCTAATATTCTCATCTATGAAAGGACAATAATGTGGAGAATCTTTGGCTTTCTAGACATTTTTTTGGCGGGAGGAAGTGGAGGAGAGGAAAGGAAAGGGGCTTTCTAGTCCTAGAAAACCCAAATGCCATTCAAGTATTTGCAGAAAAAGATAGAAAATGAGTTCAATGTTGCTCTCCTGATTTGGCAATTAGTGGTCTGGTTTCACTGAGAAACTTACCAGTGAGGTAACTCCTGTTTGAGGTATGGATCAACTTGATTTCCAGAAAAAAAAAGGACATAAAATGAGGGTACTGATTAATGAGAAGGCCAAAGAAGATTGGTCCAAACTCAACAGTAGTTATTAAACCTCATGGTAAGGTCCCCCAAGGCCATGGAAGATGCTGAAGTGCCATTATGTCATCCAAGAAAGCTGAGATGATGTTGAACCTCTGTTCTCTTATCTGGAAAATGCAAGAGCTTTCTGGGATCCCTCAGCCAACAGCAGCACGGGTAGACCAGCACTCTGTTTACATTCACAGTTACCCCCAGAACTCTCTCTCTCTCTCTCTCTGTCTCTATCTCTCTCAGGCCCTGCAGACTTTTTAACTAAACACATCAAATAGATCAAAACTGAATCCATCAACCCCCACAGCAATCCCACACACCTGCCCATTCCCCTGCAAGGCCCTCCCCTTTTGAGTATTTTAAGTTGTGTCCCAGTCCCAATCCAGCTGGTCACTGCGTCACCACTGAGCTCTGGCTCGGACCTGCCCCTGGTCTGTCTACATCCCTCCCCCCATCACCTTCCTCCAGTGCCGGCTCTGGCTGCCTTCTGCCTGCTCTCATGTTTGACTGTCTTATGGTCTCTCATCTTGCAAGATTTCCTCCTACCATTGGCTGCTAAGGACACTAGAAATGTGTCTTTATTTTTTATTTTTTTATTTTTTTTGAGACAGAGTTTTGCTCTTGTTGCCCAGGCTGGAGTGCAATGGTGCAATCTTGGATCACTGCAATCTCCGCCTTTCAGGTTCAAGCCATTCTCCTGCCTCAGCCTCCCTAGTAGCTGGGATTACAGGCATGCACCACCACGCCTGGCTCATTTTGTATTTTTAGTAGAGATGGGGTTTCTCCGTGTTGGCCAGGCTGGTCTTGAACTCCCAACCTCAGGTGATCCGCCCGCCTCAGCCTCCCAAAGTGCTGGGATTACATGTGTGAGCCAATGCGCCCAGCCCAGAAGTGTGTCTTTCTAAGCATAAGTCTTTTTGTATCACTCTTTGATGCCACCTCTATTATTTTTGTGCTCCCTCGAAGACAAAGCCCTGTCTTTCTTGCCCTGGGTGTGTGTCTCTTCCTCCCCTCCCCCTCACATCTAGCCATGACTCAGCAGCTCCATCGTCCTGTGGCTTCCTTCCTCTCCTATTCCACTCCCCTCTGCTCAGGCCCTACTTAGCCCTTCCACACCAAGCTCACCTCACTTTTCGAGATGCTCCTGATTTCTCTACCATGCCTTCCTCTGAGCTCCGTGGCCTTCGAGCACCTCTTCTGTCTGTTTTCATTCTTTTCAACAGGTATCTCATGAATTCTGCTCCATGCCGGAAGCCATGGTTTTTATACAAAACAATTCTGCACAGAAAGTATTTTTGTACCTACTATATATTTTTGGAAACCAAATCCCTTGCCGTAAGTCACACGGCTGCTCAAAATATAACCCTGCCTTTGATCCTAAGCCCTCTGATGCTTTTCCCGGGACACCAGAGGCCTGTGTTTTATGTGTCTTACTAGGCTGTAATTTTCTGGAGTGGAGGGCTGAGTTGTCTTAAGACCCCAGAGAGAACACAGTGGTACGTAGTAGGCGTTGGCTGGGGGAAGGAGCCCTGCCCACCACCATACTGGGTCTCCAGGGATAACTTCTTCCAGGTGCTCCAGGATAGTGCAGGTCCTTGGCTTTAAGGATCAAAGCTGTACCTACCCACTGCCCCTCTCCCTTTAAAGGCATCACCCACACCCTGTCACCTGTTGATACCCTCTTCCATTCAAGGTGTGAATCTTCCCAGACCCTGAGTGCAGGGACCTGCACATGGGCAGGGAGACAGATACTGTCCAGAGGCCTTGTAGTAATATGGACAAAGTGCTTGTAGGATGCCAGGCATATAGTCAGTGCTTTAGGAAATTCAGTTTTCTCCCTTCCTTTTGGGGGAGTGCCAAAGTAGAAATAGCTATCCTAGCCATGGGCTGAAAGGCCCTCATGTCCAGGTCCTCCCAGGATGCTCCTGCCCACCCGCCCCTCCCTCACCAGCCCTCCCCACCCGCCCCTCCCTCACCAGCCCTCCTCACGGCTGGCCTGAGGCTGTGTCAGAAACAAAGTGAGTTATGCCAGAGCTGAAGTCCCAGCTTCAGGACCTGTGTGGTAATCAGGACAAGGCTGAATGTAACCCCCAAGGCGAGGCGGCTATTCTGTTTAGAGTTTCTGCCCCCACTGTGTGACTCTCTGTGGCCATCTGAAGGCAGAGCATGGCCAAGAGATCAGGGTCCGGGGCAGGTTGGCTGCAGCTGCATCCTGAGGTCTGTTTCCTCCTGCCACCGCACCCGGCGTTTCCCACTTGGACTTGTGAGCACGTCTCCTGAAATTGGAAAAGAGGCTGGAAGCAAATCACCTCACCCTTTTTGTGATCCCTCCTGGAAGAGGTTTCCAGACTTTCAGACAGCTGCTTCCAGCTTCTCTCTCTGTAAATGGCTACCGCAGTTGCTAGGTTTAATAACTGGGTAGGCTTTCCCTCTCTTTCCTAAGTGTACAGCATCAAACAAGCAGACAATGACTCAACCTCTACTGTGTGCGTAGCTTGGAACCAGATGCTGTGGTCTTACCAGGGAGATAGACTTTGAGATCTTCAAACCCATATTTAAAGCCCTAAGTTCTAGTCTCCCTTAACATGCAGAGAGTCTTTTAGGAGATCACATTGTGTTAAAGGGTGGAAAGGGGCTGTAACAGCAGGGTGTGACCAATGTCCTTGAGTGGGGACTGTGCAGACAGTTTGCAAGGCTGGGGTACTGGGCTTGGGAGGAGCAAAGGGATCAGGGTGCTGTATCCATATATGAGCTTTATCTAATATCAGTTCATTTTCCTCCTCTGTAAATTTAATGAAAAAGCCCAGCCTCCCATGACCAGTGGAGGGCTGGAATGAGCCGGTGTATGAAACACAGGTGGAGCATACGCTGAATGGAGGTGGCCAAGCCCCTTGTCCTGCCTTTCTGGTTTTTTTCTCTCTCCTGGGTTGTGCTTCTTCCTGGGATGTTATGCTCACAGGCTCATCAGCAGTGCTAGTGGTGGTGATGGTGGAATACAGAGCTGGCTTAGATGAGTCACGCCCAAACCTGGCAGCTCATCAGAATTACCTGGTGTCTCAAAAGTCACTGAACCTTGGGGCCTGTCCCTGACCTGCTGCCTCTGAATCTAAACAAGGGTTCTGTGTACCTGCATTTGTGACAGGCCCTCCAGGTGTGTCTGAAGCAGCCAGAGATGATGGTTGTGTGACCTAAAGTGGGTCCTGACCCTCTCTGGGCCTCAGTTTTATTCATTGTCAGACAAGGAGGTTTGATTTCCACTAGGAGACCGCTAAAGAGCCATCACCTCTAATGTGCTGTGAGACTCCAAAACTAGCAAGCAGCAGCAGGGCAAGGGTGTTTGCAAGGGGCAAAGGAGGAAGGCAAGCAGGGCCAGAGCGAGGGGCTGGTCAGGGGACCAGCTTCCTGGGCTCACCATTTTGAAAAAGCATAAAACACTCCAGAGTTCATCAGCATCCTTAGACATGTAAGGAGGGAAGGGAACTGAATTGTTCATTCAGACTGCTAACAAAGAGACTCCTGTCTGGTTGGGAAGGGCCTTCAGATATGCTCTGTGGGCTTGGGGTGCTGTGAGGCCCTCAAAGACCATGTTGAGGTAAAATTAGATCACCTGTCACCCCCATAACCCCAGTGCTTTGGGAGGCTGAGGCAGAGGATTGCTTGAGCCCAGGAGTTCAAGATCAGCCTGTGCAATATAGCAAGACCCTGTTTCTACAAAAAATCAGAACATTAGGCATGGTAGCACACGCCTGTAGTCTCAGCTACTCAGGAGGCTGAGGCAGGAGGATCACTTGAGCCAAGGAATTGGAGGCTGCAGTGAGCTGTGATTGCACCATTGCACTCCAGCCTGGGCAACAGAGCAAGACCCTATCTCAAAAAACAAAAACAAAAACAAAAAACGTTGCCTGGAATGTGCCTCTGGAGTGTGCGGGAGCTGTGAGTGTCACTGCAGGGCTCTTGCTTTGCTGAGAGAAGTGAGGGGCCAAGGTGGAGCAGCCTGTGGAGGTAGAGTAATGCTCAGCCCACAATACAGCAAGGCCGGGAGGCTTCTTTAAGGCCTTCCAGCAGCCCTCGTCCATTAGGGAGGACCCAGGTTGGAACCTGCCCAGGGCACCCTGCAGCCCTACCCGGCCCCTCCGTTGCTCCAGCTGTCAACAAATGTCTCTGATGAGGGAAGATGCTACCCCTAAGACTTGCCAGGACGGAGCGAGCTGCCGAGAAAACTAAGTCCAGGTGGCCCCAAATCCTGCTCAGTAAATGGTCCTGTCTATGCCTGTTTTCTGACTCACGGGTGCCCCCAGAGGGAGAAAGGGGAACAGTTCACCGATGCGGCCACCTCTGCCATTTTTTTGGTATTTCTCGCCCTCTAGTGGCCATGCAGTGTTGTTCTTTCTGAATGCAAACCTAGGCTCTCGGCGTCTGGCTCAATTCAGGAGATTCCCTCAAGCATTTACTGAGCGCCTGCTGGATGCCACACCCTAGGATAATCACTGTGTGAGGTGCAGGGGGAACAAGAAGGGCCTGCCCTCGAGGGTCTGTGGGTCAGATCAGCACAGTTACGTTGGTCTTGAGCACGGAGCAGGGAGAGTTTAATTCCACTGGGGAATTGGAGACCATCTCAGAAAGGTGGAGATGACTCAGAAGGGAGGTGTGGGAGGAGGGGAGGGGGTGTCCAGAGAGAAACCTGAGCTAGAAAAGTCATCTGCACCTTCTGGACGCTGTGTGGAGCAGTGGTCTGTGGTGCTGGAGCTGAGGGAGGAGAGCGTGGTGAACTCGCTTGGAAGAGCACTACCCTTTAGAAAATCAGAGCCACTGAAGGTGGTTCAGCTGTGGGGTCACTGGCTGTTCTAAAATGAGCGGGTCCCTGCGTGAGGACTGTCAGGAACCTGGATCTATGCAGAACACCACATCCACTCTCCCTCCAAGCCCTGGTGTTGTGTGATTCCAGCTCGTCCCTGCTTATAACCCCATGTCCACCCTTCCTTCCTCTGGTCTCCCCAGACTGCAGGCTGCTTTCCTGGGCACACATGTGACCATACACGTCTTCCTGTGCTCCTTCAGTTACTTCCAAGACCTTCACGGCAAAGTCGCTCCTCCTCACTATGACAGCCCGTGGCCTCTGAGGAGCTGGCTCAGCCTCCATCTGCCCTGTGCAGGCCCACACTCTCTTCATATGGAACTCTTGGCTGTCATTCAAAACGCAGTGCCTTCAACAGCAGCCGGCCTTTATGAATGCCGTCCACCTGCCTTGTCTGCCTGACCTGTTGTTTATTTCTCGGGCTTTCTTCAGTACTCAGGTGCCTTCTCTGCCCGCTTGCCTTCATCCCTCCGGATGCATAGCATCACTCCCAGGTGCAAGAACCACCTGTTGTCCCAGGACCCCCTGGACCTGGATCTGTGCTCATAGGTTTAGTTGGGCCATTTGTCTTTTTTTTTTTTTTTGGTAGATACAGGTTATTGCTCTGTACCCAGGCCAGAGTACAATGGCACAGTCACAGCTCCCTGCAGCCTCAAACTCCCAGCCTCAAATAATCCTCTCACCTCAGCCTCCTGAGTAGCTGGGACTACTGGCAAGAGCCCCTATGACCAGTTAATTTTTATTTTTTTATTTCTAGAGAGGTAGGGTCTTGCTATTTTGCCCAGTCTAGTCTCAAACTCCTGGCCTGTAGTGATCCTTCTGCCTCAGCCTTCCAAAGTCCTGTGATTACAGTTGTGAGCCACCATGCCTAGCCCTTTTCTACCATAATTATTTGTCTACATGTTTCTCCCCTCCCCAAATGTCCCCCTCAACCAAGACAGGAGCTTGGAAACAGGTCTTACGTTTCTGTTTGCTAACAGTACCTGCTTCTGTTCCTGGCCCGTGAAGATGCCCCAAAGTTTAAGTGTAGGCCATGAATGATTTAAATAGCACATGAATCTACATCTGTCAAGTGGCTGTGAGGACTGATCTCCATAGAATCACGGGGGAACCTTCACAAGTACAGATGCAAGACCCACTCACCCCAGACCTACAGAACCAGAAGACCTGGGCGTGAGATTCTTTACTCACCCCTGGCGATTCTGACCCTGGCGCCAGCCCTGCTCAATGACTCATGATTGAGAATCACTCTTCTGGAAGGCATTTATGCATGGTCAGACTGTGTGTGTGTGTGTGTGTGTGTCTACACATGTGCACACACATATGTATTTACATTAAATGTTCAAACATTTTGAATATGTAGCAGAATAGATAATATTACAGACGATGGCATGCCCATCACCCAAATATGAAATGTTAGCATTTTGCAAATTTTGGTTCAAATCTTTTCCTTTTGCTTTTGTTTTTGTTTGAAAAATCAGGAATTACAAATACAAAATCAAATACAAAATACAAAATCCCAACTCATCCTCCTGTCCCCTTCCCTTTGCCTCTTTCAAATGCCCACTGTCCTTAGGAGGCTCATCTGGGCCCATCTGAAACCCACCCAACGCTCTTTCTCTACAGGGCCCTCCAGGACCCCCTAGTGTCCCAGGCCCCCCTGGACCGGGAGGGAGGTTCTCCGGTAAGACTGGCTTTGATTTTCTACAAGGGCACTTAGATGGTGGTTTCCTGGCCTGTGGGACCTGGGGACGTCTTTGTGAATGGCCTCTTGTCTTTTATCCACCCAAGTTCAGTGCAGAAACACACACAGGAGGACCCTGACACGCGGAACCCCCAGCCTCTGGACTCTCAGACCTTCGGAACCCTTGGGTTAGAGTATCACTGGAGCTAATGTGGCACTTTGGCGGCTGCCTGCAGAGTCCGGCATGTAGAAGGCACGTTAGCCTGGGGTTGCCTATTCGGATGTCTTTTTGTAGTTTGTGATTTGGCTTTGAGGCAAAACAGAGGACCTGGGCAAGCATTTGCTAACATTTCCCCTTCCATCTTTCGAGGCTGCTGAAAAAGTGTCCTGAAAGCGGGCATGGGGAAGTAGGCAGAATCCACACCCACCCACGGAGTGGGTCAGGCCCTGCCATCAGCAGAGGGAGCCAGCTCCATCTCTCCCGGCAGGTGGCAGTGGATAGGAAGGCCGCCCCCACTGCAGGCCGCACAAACCATGGACGTGTCAACTTCAGAAGTGCAACAACTCCGCGTTTCACAGCAGATGACCGAGGGCAGTAGAGGCCCCGGGATGCCCTCCTCAGACCCAGAGGCCTGGGCCCATGCCAGGAAAGAGGTTGAGTCAATGATCTGATCTCTGAACAGGCCAGGCTAACAGTGTCCATGTGGTCCCCTTTCAGGGTTTGCCTGGAGAGCTCGGCTTCCCGGGAAAGCCCGGACCTCGTGGGCCCGCGGTGAGTGTCTGGAAACATCTTCCTGCTCCCCTCCTCCCTCTCCCTATTGCTCTGCAGGGAGTGCTGTGCCCTTGCAGCTGGCCCAGGGCCACTTTCCTAGAGCTGAGGACTCCTTGGCCAGCAAGGCCTGCAGCCCCGGAGCTCAGGCTGGGTCCTCCTTCTGTGGCGGCTCACTCGTGCTAGTGCCCTGTCTGTGGGAAGGCTCCCTGTGTGCCCTGGCCAGGGTGTGGATTAGGACCACAGTCCCTAGGCCACTGCCTTTCCTCTTTTCACCAAAAGACACACTCAAGAGTCCTTTGCTGCTGAAGGCATGACCATTTGTCCTTGAGGAATACCCAGAGGAGACCAGAAGCATTGGGTGGGGAGCCGTGCGGCAGCCCTTCCCATTACGATCCTGATCATGTTTTTTGCCTTGCAAACTGAGAGACCTTGGGGCTCTCAGGGGGCAGGCGGAGCTTAGAAAACATTACTGTCTCCCCAGATAGGAGGGGCACAGTTAAAGTTGGCTTGCAGCTCTTCAGGGCAGGAGGATGATTGACCTGGGCTGAGACCTGAGTAGATCTCACGATCTGCCTTCAGGGAGGCCCCTGGGCCACCTTAAAGGGATTTCCTTACAGCTACTTCTCCCTCATTGAGCCTGATGGGGAAGGCCCCAGCTAGGAGGCTCTTGATACTGGAGGAGGGGTGAGGTGGAGGTGAAGCAGATTGGGTGCCACATGGGGCAGTTCTCCCCATTTCTCCATGAACACAGATCCATGGGTGAATGTGGATCGAGGTGCTCAGGGGCCCTGTGGTCACTGCAACACCAGCACCCTCCCTAGCTCTGTTGCGCCCCAGTGCAGCATGCCAAAGGGTACTGGACATGAATTCAGTGCCGCGCTGGGCACTCAGGTGATCTGATCGCGTGTGGGAGGAACACTGGGTGAATGACACCATCACCGGCAAACGTTTCTCAACACACAGTCAACTGCAAAGTCACCAATAAACATTTTCCATGAGTGACAGGATCATCTGAAAGCTCAAACACATAAGCAATCTCATCCGATCCAAAGGGCTCATCAGAAAGTATGCAGATCAGTGTGAACATTCAGAGGAGGGGAGCATGTTAGAAAAAGAAAGCCACTGTGAGCGTTTCTCATCTGTCAAGATGCGGCTGTAGCCACAGAAGGTTTGAAGCACAGCTTCTGGCCTTGGCGTTTGCTCCTGGTCAAGATCCTGCTTTCATTGACTCAGGCAGCCTTAATCCCCTCAAAAGCCCTTCCTCCTGCCTTCCTAAAGCCTTGGCTTCCAGGACACCTGCTCTGTGCAGGCGGGGCTGTCTTTTCACTAGTCGCCAGTCCAAGCTGGAGGCACAGGGAGAGATGAGTCAAATTGGGTGGCAGCAGGTTCTGTGGGTGGAGGAATCACCAGGGTTATAAAAAAACGTTCACTTTTGAATAGCACTAATAGCTCTGAAAGCAATAGCACAGGAGATATTCCGCTGGGGGAAATGATTTCCCTAATGTCAGTCATGGGGAAGGGTGTGTGTGCCTGACACATGTTTTTTTTCCTTCAACTTTTAAGTTCCAGGGTACACGTGCAGGATGTGCAAGCTTGTTGCATAGGTAAACATGTGCCACGGTGGTTTGCTGCATAGATCAACCCATCACCTGGATATGAAGCCCAGCATGCATTAGCTATTATTCCTGATGCTTTTCCTCCCCCCGCACACCCCCCCAACACACCCCGACAGGCCCCAGGGTGTGTTTTCCACCCCCCGCCCTCATGTGACCTGACATCATTTAAGGCACAGAGGAAAAGGAGAAGATGAAGTGTCTCTGATGTAGTGGAAGGAGCCTGGAGGTGGAGTCCGTTAAACCTTGTGGGTCCCAATCACCAGCTCTGTGACCTTGAGTGAGTCACTCAGCCTGCAGAGCCTTCGTCTCCTCACCTGCAAACAGCTGCAGTAACATGTGTCCTGCCATATCCTCATGGTGGTAGGAAACTCCTGGTGTTGGAAAGTATAACATGGAACTCCTCAGTGCTGGCATTCGAAATAACAGGCAGTAATGCCAAACCATGCCTAGAGATTGAGGTTTTGCTTTTTTGAAGGACAAGAGGAAGGTAGGATAGCAGTGGAAAGGAAGATACAAGATGGCAAAGAGATTCTGGAGAGGAGAGAGGAGGAGCAGTGTGGACATTGTTGTCCCCAGGGCCTCTTGGAAGCTGAGGGTAGAAATGGAACCATCAGAGCAAGATTTGGCAGATGTCCTCCCACGCCCCCACCCTCCATGCATGGCCAGTGTACTGAAAAATCAGACATTGCCCAGAGGTTGATATTTGCTTCAGTAATAACAAAGAGAAACATGGTCAGACAGAGACCACAGTCGCTCTGGAGACAGGGCCCTGCTGATCAAAGAGGAGAGGCCGGAGCCTCCTGGATTCTGGCTGCAAAAACAGCTCCTGGTTTGAAACAACTTAATGTAAGCCTTTCCTAAATATGCCTTTCCTTTTTATTTATGTTTTCCCCTCTTGGCCCAGGGACCCCCTGGAAAGGACGGGCCAAATGGACCACCAGGCCCGCCAGGAACCAAGGTTGGTCACTGATGCGGTTGGCACCAGTTTGGGAACCCAAAACACAGAAACTAAAGAGATGCTTGATTGTTGGTGAATTCTAAAACAAGTCGATTGCCTGGGACTTCGATCAGGACTCAGTTGAAATGTTTGGATTTATGGGATCAGATGGGGGAAAGCTCCTTATTTATTCTCAGATAACTGCAGAGGGATTTAGAAGCCCTAGGCTTTAAAATTTAGCCCAGCACAGTGGCTCACAGCTGTAATCCCAGCATTTTGGGAGGCCTAGGCAAGAATTAGCCTGGCATGGGGGTGGGCACCTGTATTCCCATTCACTTGGGAGGCCAATGTGGGAGGATTGCTTGAGCCTAGGAATTTGAGGCTGCAGTGAGCTATGATTGTGCCATTGCACTATAGCCTGGGCAACAGAGAGACCTGTCTCAAAAAAAATTTGATCTGTTAGAAATATGTTTATTTATCTTATTTTCAAGGAGGAAAACTTCTAAATACTCCTACTAACATAATAAGAGATTTCAATTTTAACAGTGTTCTGGTGGGGCTTATTATGGTAGAATTATTAAGGTAAGAGTCAAAGGTTAAATAGCATAAAACTGGGGAGCAAATACAGGTTTCAATACTTTAAATGAATTATTATACAACCATACCAGTGTTTGAACAAATGAACTTTATTCTTTCCTGTGAGCACAACCAGACTCAAGTATGCACCTCAACAGTCCTTGAAAGGCAACTTGGAAAGGCAACTGTTAAATATTATGGGAAAATGTGTTGTTGTTTTCAATAAGCAGACTTAGAAGGTCAACTTCATGGCAAAATACACAGAGTAAGAGTGGATTTAATTTAGTTTTCTAGGCATTGAATGTAAATATTGTGCATTTTTTTCATTCCCGTCTTTCGAGACAAAGGATCATGGCTGACCAAGTATTTTTTTTATTCTTAGAAACACTTATGCAGCACTTCCTTTCTTCTAAATCTCTCAATAAGAGAGAATGCCAATTCTCCTCAATTATATTTTTCTAAATCAAAATTCCAGCTATTGAATATGGAACCTAGAAGGCTGAATGAGCAACTGTGTTTGATGACTGTGGTTAGGTAATCGCAGAGTTGAAGGAGTTCAAAACCACCCGAGTGCAGGTAGTTCTCCTCTTTCCAACCTGTGCCTAGTACTTTGTGTGTTTAATCCAAGCATGGCCCATCTCCTGTTAACTTTGCTCTGTATTCCTCACAGGGAGAACCAGGAGAAAGAGGGGAAGATGGTCTGCCTGCAAAACCAGGCCTTCGGATATGGACTTTGCCTCTTTTTCCCATTACGCTTGCTATTCTAAGTGGTGTATTTGGGATGGTGTGTGAATCTCAGCTTACCATAAGCATAGCATCTGTATCAGCTGGGACCTGGCAGGAGATACATCAGATACTTGAAAAGGGGCAGGGTTAAGGGCTCCAACCAGGCTTGCAACATGAGGCTGGCAACAACAGGACCAACACCACCTCTAGGACAGAAGGTGCCAGAGGAGGGAGTGGTTCCTGGGAACCAAGATCTGCAGCTGGAGGAGAAAGCACTGACCCCCATGAGAGCCGGAAAGAGCCCCCACCCCCATGAGAGCCATGGCCTTGGGAAGAAGAACATCATAAGTGTCTGGCTTATCCTGGCAGGGAGGCAGTGAGAGGAACAGATATAAGTGGTCGCTCTCTCTCTCTGAACTATGTTCTACCTCCACTGCAATTCTTCCTAATGCGTTGACCCTACAAGAAAGCCAGAAGGCAAGGAAAGCGGGCAGATGCAATCTGTAGAGTTCAGCCTTCTTGGGCCAGCTTCCAGTGGGTGGTGAAATATGAAAAATGGACCTGAGGGGGAAATGGAGGCTCCTCAGCATGTGGCTTGGACAGGGCAGCCCCTGTGAGTGGAGAGCCCCCAAGTGCCCTGTGTTGATGGTCACGCTTTGCCCAGGCTCCCTCCAGGAGTGACTGCTGCCCTGTGAGGCTTTTCTGCTGGACCATGTGTGTGTGGTGTGAGTGTGCACGTGTGCGTTTGTGTGTGTGCACACATGGAAACCTGTGGTGCTGAGGAGACAGTGGCCAGACAGGAGATTTCGGGGAGCTCTGTTCCTCCTGCCCTCCACCCACAGGGCTCCCGCTCTACTGGGGTATGAACTACTGAAGCCCAGTGACCAGGTCTTAGTCAATTCTGCACCTCCCACTGCCCACCCACAGGCAGGCACTGCTTAGATACACAGTACAGGCTTGCTAGGTGGAGAACGCATGATCAAATTCAGCCCAGCCAGAGCACAGGAGTGGCCTGGACCCCACACAGTGGGTGACGCTGACCCCGTGGGAGGGCACAACTCAGGGCATCATTTGCTGGCCAGGGAAGGTGCTGGTGGGCATACCCTGGGCCCTTATGTTCCCTATTGTTTCACTCTTTCATAAAGTTGTCATTTTTAAAAGACCTAATTAAAACCAAGCAGAAAAATACACAGATTAAATTTCATCCAAGCTGTCTCAAGCACACCCAGGTTGACTCAAACTGTGGAAAGAGTATTGCCAAGAGCCACTATGAGCCCCCCACTTCCTGGATTCCAGATACTAAGAACTCAGCCCTCATGCCCCCCATGAATCTACCAGTATGTACCAATGAGTCCCCCCATGGCCACCGACAGACACTATATCTTTCGTATTTTAAGATTCAGTATTGACATTTAAATGTATGTCTATACTGATCCCCATGTCATTGAAATGTGATGACATGTAATTTGCTGGTTTTTTTTTTCATGCATGTCCTGAGGTGGTTGTGTGTGTAGGGGAGTGAATCATATGGTCTTAAAAGTACTCAGGCAACGTTTCAGTGTTTGATTGATTGGATAGAAATTCTATCATCTTCCAGAAAGCGCTGAAGGCGTTTATCCAGGTTTGCTGTTCCTGACTTCACAAATTTCATGGAGTCAACCATACCTTATGGTTGTGTTTTCTCAAATTTGTGAATTGGCAAATCCTTCTGGGTTTATACTGTATAAACCCCACCTTTCTATTCAGTAACGAAGCAATCCATTCCCATCGAGTTTCTCATGCAGGGTTCTGTAGATGAAGGGGATTGATTATGACAATTATTGGGCTAAAATTAGAGGGACCATCTGGGATTACTCCAGCTTTTCAATCTATGTGTTTTATATTTCTGATCATCACTAATGGTTGAAAGATTCAGAGAAGCCTACTGCTTTATCTCATGTGTAAGTTTTATTCAATTTCTAAGGCTCCGTGTTCAAAACATTTCTCTGAAAAGTTTAAAACTGAATTTCTGCGTTCACGATGCTTTTCCAACATACTCATAGTCCTAGAGGATCCCTGGCAGAGCGTCTCATTACTTTATTTTGACAAAGCATCAGCTGAAGATAAAAATTCTTTTCCAAGATGATGATGACTAAGTCATGGATGGCAGATTTGTAAAAGTCCACTTAGGGGGTAAAGCTGTCTGCGGGATGAGCAAAGGCATTGACGTTTTGAGGCTCACTTCGAGAATTCAAGAAGATACCGTTTCACCTCCATTGTGCCTTTGGATTGGTGTTCATGACCCAGATTCAGGGAGGACTTCAGATGGTCTTCAATTGTTTTTTAACCAAACTCAGCCCCTTATCCTTTCTCAGCATGTAAGAAGCAACTCCCACTGTAAATGTGCTACTATTCTAGCAGATTGAAAGCAACAATTTGAGTGACGAGTATTTGCACAATTCTGGTTAGAGCAATTCTTACTAATTGTGCTTGTAAACATTGGGAATTGATGGGAGCATCGGAGTGTGTCTAGAATTTTAATTAAGTGCTGACTCCAAATGTGTGACACCAGTGCTACAGGATAAAATGTGTGCTTACACTAAGCCATGCTTTTAATTACTTTTTTTTTTTTTGTCTTTGTCTCCGATAAGTTGGTAGTTCTGGCCTTCAGTACCAACTGGGTCTGGTATAGCTGCACAAAAAATCTTTATAGCCTGCATACCACCTGTTTATTCATTCTTTCGTGCATCCATGCATTTATGAAAAAACCACGTTTCTTTATTAAAATCTACACTAAAGGTTTTAGTAAATAGCATATGAATATTAGAAATACATTGTCATTCAAGAAGCTAGTTATCTTAAAGACACATGGTTGGATAAAGATGATAGTCCGTGCTCACCGCCACCATCATCATCGCAAAGCTCTTTTCATCAATGATTTGTAAGAACCTGGGAAGTGCAGCAGCCTGATTGATGCTCTTGGATCAGAGATAAAGCCCCTCTGGCCCTGTGTTCCCCACTTCACCTTGACCACAAAGTACTAGTTAGGAACTGTTGTAATCCCCCCAGGGGACTAAACCTGGCCAACACAGTGAGACTCTTCCTCTACAGAATTTTTTTTTAATCATTTGTGCATGGTGGTATGTGCCTATAGTCCCATCTACTCAGGAGGTTGAGGTGGGATAATTTTTTGAGCCCCAGAGCTCAAGGCTGCAATGAGCTATGACTGCACCACTGCACTCTAGCCTGGATGACAGAGTGAGACCCTGTGTCTAAAATACTAAAAATAAAAATAAAAAAATAAATTCTGGCCGGGCACAGCGGCTCACGCCTGTGATCCCAGCACTTTGGGAGGCTGAGGCAGGCAGATCATGAGGTCAGGAGATCGAGACCATCCTGGCTAACATGGTGAAACCCCGTCTCTACTAAAAATACAAAAAATTAGCCGAGCGCAGTGGCGGGCACCTGTAGTCCCAGCTACTCCGGAGGCTGAGGCAGGAGAATGGCGTGAACCCGGGAGGCGGAGCTTGCAGTGAGCCAAGATTGCGCCACTGCACTCCAGCCTGGGCGACAGAGTGAGACTCTGTCTCAAAAAAATAAATAAATAAATAAATTAAATAAATAAATAAATTCTAATGGGACAGTTCTAAGAGTTGTTTATTTTGGGGGAAAGCGAAAGACAATATGAGAAAGTGGATTCTGCTCTGCAAAAATGCTAAACACTTTGGTCTTCAGAGCCCATGACTCTTGGGCCTCTAACCATGCCGCATATTTGAAAATTAAGGGTTGTGGCTGGCAGGTGCTGTGAATGTGTGAGGACAACTGGGAAATGGCAGTCATCACTTTAAAGTGAATGAAGAATAATGGGGTATGTTTTATTGCATTTTCAGGGAGAAATTGGGGAGCAGGGCCTGGCAGGCTGACCTGGACAAGGTTTGTTTGTTTGTGCTTTTATTCATTCATTTTATTCATTCATTCATTGTTATATGCTAAGTCTGGTATAAATTATTTAGATGCCAGGAGGAATTAATCCTGGTTTTTGGGAGCTCACTATAAGTCCAGGATAAACTGGACATTGAAGAACAATTGAACAGATGTCATGAGTGGTGGCCTGCAGGTGTTGGGGGCATAGGAGAGGGCTTCCCAGACTTGGGGACTGTCAGAAAGGATGCTGAGAAGGCGACATTGTTGCTGAGTCCTAAAGAAACAGGAAAGGTTAGACACCAGGAGAGGCAAAATAAGGGTTCCTGGGAAAGGAAACAGCTGAAGTAGACAAGAGCTTGGGGATGCCTTAGTGAATGAAATTCTCTAGAATTCCCCTTTCTCCACTGCATTGCTTTCCATGTGATGTCCACTAAGCCAGAACATCTCCAGTTCCTGGAGAACAGGAACTGAGAGCACATGGCCTGCAGCTTAGCCCTGGGAGAGCCTTCCTGTTGACGCCTTGTGAATATTTTGTTCTCACAGGGAGAAGCAGGCCTCCCAGGGGCTCCAGGCTTCCCAGGTGTGAGAGGAGAGAAAGGAGACCAGGTAAGTGTGGCAGCTTCCTTCCTCCCACACAGACACCTCGCCCATCTCCACAGACAGCAGCCCTCTGTGGAGTCTCAGTCCCTTGGGAGAGTGGTAATTTTGACTGGGTGAAGAGTGCATTTTTCAGTGTTGATGGAGGGGATGGGGAAGGGGAGAAGACTACTTGGGTCCTTGAGCTGGGACAAAGGACCATTGCTGGGAGATGTCTGTGGGAAGGGCAGAGCATTTTCAGATGAGATGGATGGGGCTGAGGGGTGGAAGGCACCATCTGTCAGGGGACAAATGGAGAATGAGGTGCTTCACGCCTAACTGACTGGCTCCCCTCTGAGTTACACTTCACTGTGGCCACTTTGCTGATGAGGCAAGGACAAGTGAGAGAGAAAGAAATATATACATGTATATTTTTCCAAAGTCATGTTGCTCTTACCTGGAAGAGGCAGGAATTCAGCTCGGCTTGAGTTCTAATGTTTTCTAATTTTATCTCTTATTATAGGGAGAAAAAGGTGAACTGAGGCTTCTAGGACTGAAAGGTGACCGAGGTGAAAAGGTAGGAGAAACTCACTCTCATTCTGATCAATTATTATTAGTTGGTTTTTTCTAAAGGAAGAGATTTTCTGCAGAATATACTGTATCTTTTTTTTTTTTTTTAAATCAGAGTCTCGCTCTGTCATCCAAGCTGGAGTGCAGTGGCATGATCTGGGCTCATTGCAACCTCTGCCTCCTTGGTTCAAACCATTCTAGTGTCTCAGCTTCTCAAATAGCTGGGATTACAGGCAGGCCCCACCACACCTGGCTCATTTTTGTGTTTTTAGTAGAGACGAGATTTCTCCATGTTAGCCAGGCTGGTCTTGAACTCCTGTGGAACTCCTGACCTCAGGTGATCTGTCCGCCTTGGGTTTCCAAAGTGCTGGGATTACAGGCGTGAGCCACCATGCCCAGCCTGTACTGAATCTTTACATTTCTGCAGAATTTAGTTGCGTTCACGACTCCAAAGCTGCTTTTTGAGAAAATGATATGTTAGACATAAACCTCAAACTTTATTGTTCGCAATTATAAACTTACAAAGAAGATAATAGTATCGGAGTTAACACCTTCATCTCACTACCCATCCGTCCATCCACCCTTTTGTGCCTGTGACACTCAAGCACTGCCCAAGCTCCTGTCCTGTGCTGAGTGCTCTGTGTGGCCTGTTTGTGTTCAACCTCTCTCTGAACACCACTGCCCCTTTCACAGGTATAAGAGACATGATTAGCCCAGGTGTGAGGGCAATGGAGGTGCCACTGGAGTGTGAAGAACGTGCTGAGCAAAAACCCCATGTGCCCTAACTCCTGTATCCTTTCCCCTGCATCGTTCATGAGCCCAGTGTGTCATTGCTTGTGTGGTTGACCCTGGAGCCAGCCTGAGTCCAGGCAGACTGTATATAAATCAAGGGGGCATCATTGCATTTGTGGAGCCCTACCGTGTGCCCCGAAGTGCACAGAGAGGCTTCGTCAGCATTGTCTTCCAGGCAGATACCATGTCCATCAGGAGCAGCACAATCAAAATGGATAGTGGAAGAGATTTCAATGACAGAGTAATTGCGGGTTGTGGACAGTGCTTAGGGAAGCAGATGGGATGTGGCCATGCCCTCCAGGACTAGGAACAGCAAGAGTGGGAAAGGACCAGGGGAGGGAGCTGTCCCAGAATCCAGAGAGGCTGGCAGCCATAGAAGGAGCCTGGCAGTCATTCTGGGCAGAAAAACAGACAAAACCAGCTCTCCTTGGCCTGACATCCTCAGCGTCTCGTCCTGTCCTTCTCTGTCCTCTCCATCTCCTGCCAGACCACTGGGATCCAGGGGATGAGGTCGATGAGACCATTGAGGTTGCCTCCTGGGATGGAGAAAGGAATAGGAGTGGATATAAAGGGACAAACAGAAAACAGCCGCTGGTATCCATAAGAATGTTTTGCACATGAAAAGAGCTGAAACTCAGAGAGATTTTGACGCATGCCTAACCTACAGAACCACGGGTGGAACTGCATGGCCAGCCCAGCCCACAGGGTCTGACTCTGATTGCTTTGGAGGGAGGCTCCAGACTGCCACTTCCCTTTGGCAACATGCGGGCAGGTTCAAGGAGGAAGAATGCACTTTTAAAATCACAGTGTAATGAGGATGTATGCCTACTCTCTCCAACCTTCTTTTACAAAAACAGGATGGAGAATATGATGAACCTTAACTTGGCACACATGGTCTGGGAAGGAAAGTCCCTTACTATTTTCACTTCCTAAGGACTCAGATCCCGGGTCCCAGCCCCTTCTTAGAAGAGCAGCCCCCACTCAGAAGCCAAGCCAGCGCCCAGGATAGTGCCCGGTCTACAGGTGCAAGTAGGTGCTTCATCTATAGTATTTCAACTCATGTCAAAGCCCCAGAGAAACCTGTGCTGATCAGAAAACAATGGAATTTTTAGAGACCTGCTTGGTGAGATAACTGCAATTGCATGAACCCCCTATGGGGGGTGGACTCATAGGGTGTGATGAGGTTTTGTCATGGATGGAGTTGGGGATGGGGCTTTAGACTGGAGTCAGCTTGATTTGGTCAGAATTCGTCCACTGGAAAATCGCTGATCAATTTGACACACACGTGAGTTGTTCCCGAAACCACACATGCATGAGATGTTTGTCCATGGTCTTATTTGTCTGAAACACAAGATCCTTTGCTAAAGCAGTGAGCTTGAACAGTGTGCGGGGAAGTCATGGGTTCTGTGTACTCAGTATGTTTTGCAAGTTGCAATTTCTTGAGTTTTCCATTTCTCACTCTGGTAGTCTTCATAATGATGAACTATGAAGTCATTTTCATCTTAACCCCCAGTTTATAGATGAAAGAACTAAGGCATAGAGAGATGTACTGTCTTACCCACACTCACAGAACCAAATCTTGGCTGGGACCACATGCTGACTCCAGTCTAAAGCACCCCCCCACCACAATCCCATCCACAACAAAACCTCATCACACCCCAAGAGTCCACCAGACATAGGGGATTCACACAATGGCAGTTCGTCAGTCAAAGGGCTCTCTTGCCAAGCAGGTCTCTAAAAATTCCACTAGGTTTTCTGCCCAGGCTTACAGAGTGAGGGTGGGTGTGAGTCCAGACAGTTGGGCTCTAAAATACATGCTTTTAACCACAATGACTGACATCCTTTCTACTAGATTCTAACTTGTGCTTCTAGTTCTTACCCTTTCACCAAAGACACATCCATTTGCTCTGACAGTCATTGTTTGTCTAAGAAGACTGATAGAACACATACCCTCTGCTGATAGAACACGTGTACCCTCTGTTGGTAGAACCCTCACCTTCTGTTGGTAGAACACTTACCCTCTGCTGCTAGAACCCTTACCCTCTGCTGATAGAACATGTACCCTCTGCTGACAGAACATGTACCCCCTGCTGATAGATGCTGATAGAACCATTACCCTCTACTGGCTCTAAAGGGGGTACAGGCATGGACAGGGTTGGGAGTCCCACCCTGAGTAAGGCACGGTACCAGGCACTTGTTTTCTTGCTGTTTCGTGCTCAGTCTCTGACTAAATGCACTTCTAGTTCCACAGCAACTTTATAAACACCTGCCCCAAACCCCTCTTAGGAGTTTATATGTGCTTGCCTGCAGCTTAGTAGAAAGAGCACCATTCTTGGAGCCATAATGCTGGCCTGGGGTGTGGTCCTGGTTCTATCTGCTGTGTGGCATCTTCCCTGACCTTCCTGTGCCTTGGTTTGCCAGCCCAACAAGGACCCTCCGGGTTGTTAAAGAGCATAAGGATCTCCTATTGGTGGATGACTCGTAGCAGGCTCACCGAGTGCAGGACTGTCCTGAGCACCATCTGTGTAGGGACTTAGGTAATCTCAGGCCAACCCCGTGAGGGGTCGCTGCTGTCAACAACATCCCCACTTGATAGATGAGGAAACCGAGGCACAGAAAAGCTAAGTTGCTTGCCCAGAGCTGCATGAATAAAGGTTTAGAGTCAAGATCTAAACCCTGCCAGTGCACATAGAAAGTCCTGGCTCTTAGCACACAATGCCACATGCTAGGCCTGCCCTGGGGCTGCCTCAGGAGGAATGGTGCCCACACACCCAGAGGGGTCTTGCATCCTTCCTCCTCCTGCACGATGTTTTTCAGGGTGCCCCATTCTCCCAAGTTTACTTTCTCCCCTCCAATTTCCAGCTCTCTTTCTGCACTGGTGCTTTCTGGGCTCTAGGCAGTGCCTCCCATCCCCCTTGTCTGGGGCTGGAGGCTGAGGACTTTGCTCCAGGCAGACTTGTGGTCTATAAATAGAGAGCCCGGAGTGGAAAAGGCTCTGCATAGTAAGCCATTCAGGCCTGCTGTTGCTGTGGACTTTTCAGAAATGCAATTTCTATTTGAGAAACTCATTTCCAGAATGCAAAGGCTTAGCAAGACCATAAAGCCCCTTTGATTACTTGGACGGAATTGCCAGGGCCATGGCAGTCACATTCAAGCTTCCAAAGAATCTGGTTTGCCTTTCTTTTCCTCCAGAGAAATATGTGATAATTGACAATTTTGGTCAGAAAATCCAAAAGAAGACATTAAAGCAACATTGCCCTCTTCTGATTATGCCTTGCCTGCCTCTGCCTGTGCTTCTCCCTTCACATCCCCTGCTCTTCCCCATTACTGGCACTTAGGCCCACAGCATCAGGGTATGTGATGCTTCTGTCCCAGCAAGGGGCGCTGACAGTCAAACACTTCATGGAGGAGCTGGGATTGGAACCCAGGCCTGTTGCATTAACCCTAACACCCATTGATCCTTCTTAGTCAAGCCTCTTTTCCGAAGGCAGAGAGCCCCCATGGGTCTACCTGCTCCAGCTCGCTGTTCTTCCCACAGCCCTCAGGATGAGGAGGCTGTTTCCAAAAGGCAGTCTTCATGCCCTCAGGGTGAGAGACACATCCCTCCTCCAGCCCTCTTCTCATTGATACCCATTCATGCATTCGACTGGGAAAACAATTAACTTTGATCATTTGGACATTTTAATGGACAGTAAATTGGTTTAGATGAGATTGGTTCCGGAACTTGAGTTCAATAATGTCAGAAAGAGAATTGGGTAAAATCAAATAATACACAGTAACACCAAGAAAGTGCTTTTGTTTCTGAAGCTACTGGAACTTTAGTCAGAGTAATGCCACACAATTGTAAAGGGCGTGCATTCTGAGCTTAAAACCAGGCTCGACCATTTGCAGAATGTGTGACTTAGGGCAGGTTCATTGACATTTTTATGCCTCAGTTTCTTCATCTGTGAAATGTATAACATACATTATAGGCATTGCTACAAAGGTGAAACTTGTTCACACATGTAAACTACTTAAACCAGGAGCTGGAATCAAATGCTAAATAACAATAGAAATAATAGTAGAAAAGGATGCAACATTTTATAATTATATTATTGTTGTTGACTAAGGGCAAACTTGTCTCTCTCTAAGCCAATTTTATTCAAACATTTTTCTATTTCATAACCATATTTGGAAGGCTTGCAATAGAGCCAGTCCCGGGCTGGTTCAAGAAGCAGATCTAAACATAGACACCTGTGCCCTGGGACCATGTGGCACACATGAGATGACAGGCTTTGGAAACTGTATTCACTCACCATGGACTGTCTTGCGTGGAGCAGCTCACTGACGTCCTTTCCTGAGGCCAAATGTAGTAACACCATACTCCTTATGGTCTCACTCAATCCCTGTGCCATGCTGTGAGCTGTATGTATTATCACCATCATTGTTCTGCAAAGAGAAAACATGCCAAAATAGGTAAAATAATTTATAAAATGGTATAGTTAGGTTTCAAGCTCAGGTGATTCAACTCCCAAGCCTGTGTTGCTTATAGGAATGTAACACTGTTCCCCCCAGGTTCCTGAGAAGAGCCCACTCCTTCGGGGGGGGTGGGGCAGGGCCCACTGGCATCCCTAGGACAGCTGGCCTTCAAATGCGTAATTGTGCCCAGGGCACGTGTGTGGGGATGTTTGCTGTAACAAATCAACATTAGTTATGATTGCAATCAGAGGAAAACCACATAAATGTCATCAACAGGAAGACGGATAAGAAATAACTTTATTACCTTTTTTTATTATACTTTAAGTTCTAGGGTACATGTGCACAACACACAGGTTTGTTATGTATGTGTACATGTGCCATGTTGGTGTGCTGCACCCATTAACTCGTCATTTACATTAGGTATATCTCCTAATGCTATCGCTTCCCCCTCCCCCCACCCTATGACAGGCCCCAGTGTGTGATGTTCCCGACTCTGTGTCCAAGTGTTTTCATTGTTCAATTCCCACCTATGACTGAGAACATGTGGTGTTTGGTTTTCTGTCCTTGCGACAGTTTGCTCAGAATGATGGTTTCCAGCTTCATCCATGTCCCTACAAAGGACATGAACTCATCCTTTTTTATGGCTGCATAGTATTCCATGGTGTATATGTGCCACATTTTCTTAATCCAATCTACCATTGATGGACATTTGGGTTGGTTCCAAGTCTTTGCTATTGTGAATAGTGCCGCAGTAAACATACGTGTGCATGTGTCTTTATAGCAGCATGATTTATAATCCTTTGGGTATATACCCAGAAATGGGATGGCTGGGCCAAATGGTATTTCTAGTTCTAGATCCTTGAGGAATTGCCACACTGTCTTCCACAATGGTTGAACTAGTTTACAGTCCCACCAACAGTGTAAAAGTGTTCCTATTTCTCCACATCCTCTCCAGCACCTGTTGTTTCCTGACTTTTTAATGATCGCCATTCTAACTGGTGTGAGATGGTATCTCATTATGGTTTTGATTAGCATTTCTCTGATGACCAGCAATGATGAGCACTTTTTCATGTGTCTGTTGGCTGCATAAATGTCTTCTTTTGAGAAGTGTCTGTTCATATCCTTTGCCCATTTTTTGATGGGTTTTTTTGATTTTTTCTTGTAAATTTGTTTAAGTTCTTTGTAGATTCTGGATATTAGCCCTTTGTCAGATGGGTAGATTGTGAAAATTTTCTCCCATTCTGTAGGTTGCCTGTTCACTATGATGGTAGTTTCTTTTGCTGTGCAGAAGCTCTTTAGTTTAATTAGATCCCGTTTGTCAATTTTGGCTTTTGTTGCCATTACTTTTGGTGTTTTGGTCATGAAGTCCTTGCCCATGCCTGTGTCCTGAATGGTATTGCCTAGGTTTTCTTCTAGGGTTTTTATGGTTTTAGGTCTAACATTTAAGTCTTTAATCCATCTTAAATTAATTTTTGTGTAAGGTGTAAGGAAGGGATCCAGTTTCAGCTTTCTACATATTGCTAGCCAGTTTTCCCAGCACCATTTGTTAAATAGGGAATCCTTTCCCCATTTCTTGTTTTTGTCCGGTTTGTCAAAGATCAGATGGTTGTAGATATGTGGCATTATTTCTGAGGGCTCTGTTCTGTTCCATTGGTCTATATCTCTGTTTTGGTTACTGTAGCCTTGTAGTATAGTTTGAAGTCAGGTAGCCTGATGCCTCCAGCTTTGTTCTTTTGGCTTAGGATTGTCTTGGCAATGCAGGCTCTTTTTTGGTTCCATACAAACTTTAAAGTAGTTCTTTCCAATTCTGTGAAGAAAGTCATTGGTAGCTTGATGGAGATGGCACTGAATCTATAAATTACCTTGGGCAGTATGGCCTTTTTCATAATATTGATTCTTCCTATCATGAGCATGGAATGTTCTTCCATTTGTTTGTAACCTCTTTTATTTCATTGAGCAGTGGTTTGTAGTTCTCCTTGAAGAGGTCCTTCACATCCCTTGTAAGTTGGATTCCTAGGTATTTTATTCTCTTTGAAGCAATTGTGAATGGGAGTTCACTCACGATTTGGCCCTCTGTTTGTCTGTTATTGGTGTATAGGAATGCTTGCGAGTTTTTCACATTGATTTTGTATCCTGAGACTTTGCTGAATTTGCTTATCAACTTAACGAGATTTTGGGCTGAGATGATGGGGTTTTCTAAATATACAATCATGTCATCTGCAAACAGGGACAATTTGACTTCCTTTTTTCCTAATTGAATACTCTTTATTTCTTTTTCCTGCCTGATTGTCCTGGCCAGAACTTCCAACACTATATTGAATAGGAGTGGTGAGAGGGCATCCCTGTCTTGTGCCAGTTTTCAAAGGGAATGCTTCCAGTTTTTGCCCATTCAGTATGATATTGGCTGTGGGTTTGTCATAAATAGCTCTTATTATTTTGAGATACATAGCATCAATACTTAGTTTACTGAGAGTTTTTAGCATGAAGGGCTGTTGAATTTTGTCAAAGGCCTTTTCTGCATCTACTGAGATAATCATGCGGTTTTTGTCTTTGGTTCTGTTTATATGATGGATTACGTTTATTGATTTGCATATGTTGAACCAGCCTTGCATCCTGGGGATGAAGCCCACTTGATCATGATGGATAAGCTTTTTGATATGCTGCTGGGTTTGGTTTGCCATATTTTATTGAGGATTTTTGCATCGATGTTCATCAGGGATATTGGTCTAAAATTCTCTTTTTTTGTTGTGTCTCTGCCAGGCTTTGGTATCAGGATGATGCTGGCCTCATAAAATGAATTAGGGAGGATTCCCTCTTTTTCTGTTGATTGGAATAGTTTCAGAAGGAATGGTACCAGTTCCTCTTTGTACCTCTGGTAGAATTCAGCTGTGAATCCAACTGGTCCTGGACTGTTTTTGGTTGCTAGGCTATTAATTATTGCCTCAATTTCAGAGCCTGTTATTGTTCTATTCAGGGATTCAACTTCTTCCTGGTTTAGTCTTGGGAGGGTGTATGTGTTCAGGAATTTATCCATTTCTTCTAGATTTTCTAGTTCATTTGCATAGAGGTGTTTATAGTATTCTCTGATGGTAGTTTGTATTTCTCTGGGATTGGTGGTAATATTCCCTTTATCATTTTTTATTGCGTCTATTTGATTCTCTCTCTTTTCTTCTTTATTAGTCTTGCTAGTGGTCTATCAATTTTGTTGATCTTTTCAAAAAACCAGCTGCTGTATTCATTGATTTTTTGAAGGGCTTTTTGTGTCTCTATTTCCTTCAGTTCTGCTCTGATCTTAATTATTTCTTGCCTTCTGCTAGCTTTTGAATGTGTTTGCTCTTGCTTCTCTAGTTCTTTTAATTGTGATGTTAGGGTGTCAATTTTAGATCTTTCCTGCTTTCTCTTGTGGGCATTTAGTGCTATAAATTTCCCTCTACACACTGCTTTAAATGTGTCCCAGAGATTCTGGTATGTTGTGTCTCTGTTCTCATTGTTTTCAAAGAACATCTTGATTTCTGCCTTCATTTCATTATGTACCCAGTAGTCATTTAGGAGCACGTTGTTCAGTTTCCATGTAGTTGAGCGGTTTTGAGTGAGTTTCTTAATTCTGCATTCTAATTTGATTGCACTGTGGTCTGAGAGACAGTTTGTTATAATTTCTGTTCTTTTACATTTGCTGAGGAGAGCTTTACTTCCAACTATGTGATCAGTTTTGGAATGAATGTGATGTGATGCTGAGAAGAATGTATATTCTGTTGATTTGGGGTGGAGAGTTCTGTAGAAGTCTATTAGGTCTGCTTGGTGCAGAGCTGAGTTCAAGTACTAGATATCCTTGTTAACTTTCTGTCTTGTTGATCTGTCTAATGTTGACAGTGGGGTGTTAAAGTCTCCCATTATTATTGTGTGGGAGTCTAAGTCTGTTTGTAGGTCTCTAAGGACTTGCTTTATGAATCTGGGTGCTCCTGTATTGGGTGCATATATATTTAGGATAGTTAGCTCTTCTTGTTGAATTGATCCCTCTACTATTATGTCATGGCCTTCTTTGTCTGTTTTGATCTTTGTTGGTTTAAAGTCTGTTTTATCAGAGACTAGGATTGCAACCCCTGCTTTTTTTTGCTTTCCATTGGCTTGGTAGATCTTCCTCCATCCCTTTGTTTTGAGCCTATGTGTATCTCTGCACGTGAGATGGGTCTCCTGAATACAGCACACTGATGGGTCTTGACTCTTTATCCAATTTGCCAGTCTGTGTCTTTTAATTGGAGCACTTAGCCCATTTACATTTAAGGTTAATATTGTTATGTGTGAATTTGATCCTGTCATTATGATGTTAGCTGGTTATTTTGCTCATTAGTTGATGCAGTTTCTTCCTAGCATGGATGGTCTTTACAATTTGGCATGTTTTTGCAGTGGCTGGTACAGGTTATTCCTTTCCATGTTTAGTGCTTCCTTCAAGAGCTCTTGTAAGGCAGGCCTGGTGGTGACAAAATCTCTCGGTATTTGCTTGTCTGTAAAGGATTTTATTTCTCCTTCATTTATGAAGCTTAGTTTGGCTGGATATGAAATTCTGGGTTGAAAATTCTTTTCTTTAAGAATGTTAAATATTGGCCCCTACTCTCTTCTAGCTTGTAGAGTTTCTGCCAAGAGATCCGCTGTTAGTCTGATGGGCTTGCCTTTGTGGTAACCCGACCTTTCTCTCTGGCTGCCCTTAACATTTTTTCCTTCATTTCAACTTTGGTGAATCTGACAATTATGTGTCCTGGAGTTGCTCTTCTCAAGGAGTATCTTTGTGGTGTTCTCTGTATTTCCTGAATTTGAACGTTGGCCTGCATCACTAGGTTGGGGAAGTTCTCCTGGATAATATCCTGCAGAGTGTTTTCCAACTTGATTCCATTCTCCCCATCACTTTCAGGTACACCAATCAGATGTAGATTTAGTCTTTTCACATAGTCCCATATTTCTTGGAGGCTTTGTTCATTTGTTTTTACTCTTTTTTTCTCTAAACTTCTCTTCTCACTTCATTTCATTCATCTGATCTTCAATCATTGATACCCTTTCTTCCACTTGATCGAATCAGCTACTGAAGCTTGGGCATGTGTCATGTAGTTCTCATGCCATGGTTTTCAGCTCCATCAGGTCATTTAAGGTCTTCTCTATGCTATTTATTCTAGTTAGCCATTCGTCTAATCTTTTTTCAAGGTTTTTAGCTTCTTTCAAATGGGTTCAAACATCCTCCTTTAGCTCAGTGAAGTTTGTTATTACCAATCGTCTGAAGCCTACTTCTATCAACTCATCAAAGTCATTCTCGATCCAGCTTTGTTCCATTGCTGGCGAGGAGCTGCATTCCTTTGGAGGAGAAGAGGTGCTCTGATTTTTAGAATTTTCAGCTTTCCTGCTGTGGTTTCTCCCCATCTTTGTGGTTTTATCTACCTTTGGTCTTTGATGATGGTGACGTACAGATGGGGTTGGTGTGGATGTCCTTTCTGTTTGTTAGTTTTCCTTCTAACAGTCAGGACCCTCAGATGCAGGTCTGTTGAAGTTTTCTGGAGGTCCACTCCAGACACTGTTTGCCTGGGTATCAGCAGCGGAGGCTGCAGAACAGCAAATATTGCAGAACAGCAAATGTTGCTGCCTGATCCTTCCTCTGGAAGCTTCGTCTCAGAGGGGCACCCGGCTGTATGAGGTTTCATTTGGCCCCCACTGGGAGGTGTCTCCCAGTTAGGCTACTTGGGAGTTAGGGACCCACTTGAGGAGGCAGTCTGTCTGTTCTCAGATCTCAAACTCCGTGCTGGGAGGACCACTACTCTTTTCAAAGCTGTCAGACAAGGAAGTTTAAGTATGCAGAAGTTTCTGCTGCCTTTTGTTCAGCTATGCCCTGCCCCCAGAGGTGGAGTCTATAGAGGCAGGCAGGCCTCCTTAAGCTGTGGTGGGCTCCACCCAGTTGGAGCTTCCCGGCTGCTTTCTTTACCTACTCAAACCTCAGCAATGACGGGCTCCCCTCCCCCAGCCTCACTGCCGCCTTGCAGTTTGATCTCAGACTGCTGTGCTCGCAGTGAGTGAGGCTCTGTGGACGTGGGATCTTCTGAGCCAGGCGCGGGATATATTCTCCTGGTGTGCCGTTTGCTAAGACTGTTGGAAAAGCACAGTATTAGGGTGCGAGTGTCCTGATTTTCCAGTAATCATCTGTCATGGGTTCCCTTGGCTAGGAAAGGGAATTCCCCAACTCTTTATGCTTCCTGGGTGAGGCGATGCCCTGCTCTGCTTTGGCTCACACTCTGTGGGCTGCACACACTGTCCATCAAGCCCCAGTGAAATGAAACCGGTACCTCAGTTGGAATGCAGAAATCACCCGTCTTCTGCATTACTCACAGTGGGAGCTGTAGACTGGAGCTGTTCCTATTCAGCCATCTTGGATCCTCCCTCACTTTATTACCATTTACACAATAGAATAGTATATAGTGATATAAATGATCTACCACTACACATATCAATATGGATACTTCTCAAAACAATGTTTTTATATGTCTGAAATAGTTTATAATTTGAATGTACATATGTAGTTATGTATGTATGTATCTATCAAGGTAGGTGCAGGGTGGGTGATTCTGTTGTCTGGGGAAAATAGTGTTAGCTGATCTGTCACAGCATAAGCAGAGGTGGGAGGAGGATTAATGGTTGTGGATTTTCCATTTCTCCATCTAGGGTGAAGCTGGTCCTGCAGGCCCTCCCGGGTTACCTGGAACTGTAAGTTACTCTGCTTCTAATTCTTTCTCTGAATTCCTATGATATTGGGATTCGTACTCTCCCTCCACCAACCACCATTACTTAGTTTTAAATATCTCCCCTATTCGAGTTTGCCAATAGCTAGGCCTATTCCTAGGTCCTACAAACCAAAAATATATACACTTCTCTAAGAACCATCCTATGCTTATTCATTTATTCAGCAAAAGCACAATTATTTATCAGAATGGGTGCTAGATACTGAGAATACATATCTGCCTGTCACATGTGGGGAAACTGAGGTCCAGAGACAAGAAGCAGTTTGCTCAGCATAAGACTGCACTACCCTGACCCAGGAACTGGGCTTCATTCATTGGCCCTCTATACGTGTTAGGGTGGGCATGGTGGATTGTTATTGAGTATCACTAACAGCGTGGGCTTTGAGGGCACAAAGACCTGGCTCCCAGCTCTGTCATTCACCAGCATTGTGGTCATAGTTATGGTCTAACAAAGTCAGTTTTCTCGTCTGTTAGAAAATTTCGTACCCAGCTATCTTGTACATGTGGAGTGAAAGTTAATTGAAACTACAAAATATTTAGCAGAGTTTCTGGTGCATTATAAATACTAAAAATTTTAAAACCTGCTATTATTATTATTTATCTTACTCCCAAGAACTGTATAATGGGGGCATATTTTTCTTTTTTCTTTTCTTTTTTTCCATTTTAATGTTTCTTCCTCGTCTTGAGATCCTCTGTTTTGACCAGCTGATTTCAGGGAGGTTTGCACGTGGCTTCTTGGGCTGGCCCTGACCCTACACATGTACCAGGAGTTGGCCAGTTACTAGCCCTCGCAGGGGATGCCAGGAGAGGAGAGAGACTGTGCACTCAGAAATCCCATTTGTAGTGTGGCAAAGAATCTTACTCTGCTTTTCATCAAACCGAAATCATTATTCCACAGCTCTGTCTCCTCCCCAGCAACACTCATCAAAATGAGACTCAGACATTCCATAAGGGTGTTGGAAGAAATTGGAATGATAACTAGAGTCGGAATTAGTCATAGCAAATTTCTGTTTAAGGTTGATAACCTGCAGCATTGGCAGGGGTGCAGGGCAGCAAGCATTCTCATACCCTTTTGGTGGGAGAACAGATTGGACACACCTATTTGAGAAGTTACTTGGCAGTACCAATATATCACAAAGTGCCTACCCCTTAGCTTAGATATTCCATGTCTAGGCATTTATCCTGCAGAGATGTTTGTATGTGTGCATCTTTAAAAGCATGTATAAGGATGTACATTGTAGTATCACTTATGACAATAAAAAATTAGAACAGACCACACGATCATAAGCACAAAATTAAGTGAATCACAAAATATCTGTATCATGGAATTCTACAAATTAATATGCATACAATATGTGTATGGTCTTAAAAATATAGTGATACTCAAATTAAGTGGAACAAGGCAAATTAAGTGGAAAAAATCTGTTAGTTAATCACTGCATATTGAAAGATAAGAACACAGGCTCCCCAGGCCACCTATGTGGACGCCAGTTCCTGTCCTGACATTCACCAGCAGCTTGAACTTCATTCTGTGGTTTACTTCTGTGTCCTCCAATTTTCTTATCCATAAGGCAGGACAGAAACAAATAGTCCACCTCTTAGAGTTATTGTGAGACCACATGAGCGAAGGCCTGTCAGTGGCTGTAAGTAATCCTGTATAGTCGCTGTTACTATTTGTATAACTTGCACAAAGTTATATATTTCCAAACATTTATAATTGTGCGGAAATATATAGGAAACAGTTAAAAATATGGTAAACTGAAAAACAGTGCCTTCTGGAAAAGGGATGGGGGTTGGGGACATGGAGGGCAAGGTATAGGAAGCTCCTTTTTTCCATCTTCTTTTAATGTATTGTGGTTTAGGACCATTATCTATGATGTTTTTTGTCCATTTACTGCTTCTTTTGGGCCCCTGCTGGGACCCAGGCATCTGCATGGATCAGATCTGTCAGAGCTTGTAGCCTAGTGAAGAAGATAAATAACCCTACAGTGGCAAAGATATACCTACATTGCAAATTATAGTAAATGTGATCCAGGAAAAGAACAAGATGCATCAACAAGAATAACATGGAGACCCAGGTTATATTTGCATGGTGGAGAGGGAGGAGGGATCCATGAAGACACGACATTTAAAAGACACCTGCAGGTCTCCATATGACCTTAGTCATAGAAAGGGAGAGGAGAGTATGTTCCAGGCGAGCAGAACAGTATTTGCAAAAGCTTTGAAGCTGGAGAAAGCGTGACACCTGAGAAGCCTTAAACACAGCCTAGGTGGGGGTGGCCAGGCTGAAGGAGCCTGCAGGGGCCCGTCTGCCAGAGTCTTCGTAGCCCCGGCTCTGTCAAGCAGGGATTCCCCTCCTCCCCTACTCTCCCCAGCCTTTTCTACTATTCACCTGCATCCCTGCCCAATGCCCAGCAGATGGCAGTAGTGAGAAGGAGACATTGTGACATGAAGTCAGTGTCCTCGGCAGGGCTCTTATGGACACCTGCAGGGAAGAATGTTTCTTTCCCATTTTACTGATGGGGACATAGAAGCTGAGGACACATGTCCAAGGTCACACAGGGTTTGGAGCTCAGGTCTTGTGCCTCCAGGGCTCCCGAATCTAACCACTATGCATTTCTGCCTTAATAAATAAATAGCCAGGGACTTTAAAGAAATATGTGAATCTAATTATCAAAACTAATAATCGTTCCAGGAACCCTTGGGGCTGTATTCTTTCCCTTGTAAACCTCTCCAAGGCAGGTTTTAAAAATGAAACACTGGGTTCCTTGATGCCCGTCTTTCTAATCTCTGCGGTTTCCTTTTCAGACATCCGTGTTCACACCACATCCACGGATGCCCGTAAGTAGCAGCGGTGCCTCGGGGTGTCCAGCGTGCTTTGCCTAGTGAGCAATGTCCAGTGTGGCCTGGGGGCCTGGACTGGGTGGGGTGAGGGCTCAGCCCCATCGCGTTCATCACTGTCAGGCATCTGAGCTGCTGGGCTTGTCCTGAAAACGGGTGGAGAAAGGGCCTTGCAGGGAGCTGGCTCCAGGGTCAAGCAGGACATTCCAGGGGCCCAGAAGTCACCTCTCATAGCTAAGAGCAAAGGCCAGGCCTCTCTGGGAAAAGTTAATTATTCAGTAACATAGAGAGTAGCTGGTGGTTTTGAGGAGAACAGAATTATTTGAGATACCAGAACATGAGAGTCAGAGAGAGGCAAAGACGTTCCCCATGGATGCTGGCAGTGAAGGAGACCAGAGATAGGGGTGTCAAGAGGGGACCCCATTCTCAGGCTGTTCAGGGGACTGGAACCTGAGATGTAGCGTGGGGTGTGCCAGATGGACAGAGAGTGATGCTGGCTACTTCCACACACAAAAAAACACTTGGCAAGAAATAAAGCTTAGCACTGAAACCTCTAGAAACCTTTTTCTTCTCTTTTCATGAATGGCTCTTCAGAAAATAGGTGGTTTCAGGATCTCTTTATGCTGTTGGCTGAAGCCAGAAAACATGCCATTGTTTCTTTTGCTGCCTTCGATGCAGTTCTGCTGCTATTAGGGCTTGACATACGGGACAGCTGAGAGGCTGGGGTAGATGTCCATTTCAGCTGTTGCTATCTTCATTTATTCAATATTAAGTCACTTCCATTTTAAAAGCTTAAAAGAATGCTGCGTGTGATGCAAAAGAAGGAAGCAGGTAGAGAGACTGCGTCAGGTGCTAAAATCACTGCAGGAGAAGGAAGGATTTTGTGCTTGGGAAGCATAACAGGGAGATGGGGCATCCTAGGGCAGCACAGACTTAGGGAGAAGTGGGTGAGAGGCATCTGCGGGAAAGAGCAGGTGCACAGGGCTCTGGCTGTGAGCCTTTCCAGAAGGGGGAGAAGGCCCTGATGTTAAAGGAGCCCTCTTGTCACTGAGCTGTCAACCATTAAAGGGCACTGCCTCACTGCCCACCTGTCCTTGAAAATGTTCCTTCTGTTTCTTCGCTGAGACCTAGTTTTCTCAATTATAAAATTGGGACAATAAAAATACACTTTCAGGATTAAATGCAAATAACAGGATATTTACACTTTACATAAAACATTTAGAACCCTGCTCCACTCTGGCAGAGACAGGCACTCACTGCATGAGGGACACCGCACCTCTCTCACCTGCAGGGCGGGTACTCACTGCATGAGGGACACAGCACCTCCCTCACCTGCAGGGCAGCAGCACCTCCTCACCTGCAGGCAGCACTCACTGCATGAGGGACACAGCACCTCCCTCACCTGCAGGGCAGCACTCACTGCGTGAGGGACACCGCACCTCCCTCACCTGCAGGGCAGCACTCACCGCATGAGGGTGCAGCACCTCCCTCACCTGCAGGGCCGTCGCTCACTGTCTGAGGAGCTCCCTTACCTGCCTGCCACCCTGTCTTCTCACCTGCTCTCCCAGAGAGGAGCTTGGAAGGGCAGAGCACCCCATGCAGCAGCTCAGCTCCGGGCGTTTTCCTGGCACTGCTGCAGCCAAGCCTCCTAACAGCCCTGAGGGAGTGGCACCTGTGTCCATCTTACAGGTGATGGTCCTGCAGCTCAGAGGTGCTAGGGAACTTGCCAAGAAGGCCCTACCTGCGAGATAGGAATTAGGGGCTAGTGTGTCAGCCATAGCGTGCTGAATGGAGCGTCTGTACCGCCGTTGCTTCAGCTCCGGCTGGCTGTCCTGCGCAAGGGGCTTCCCATCACACTGCCTGTCCCTTCCACTGGTCACCTGCCTTTCCTGGACCACCTCCATGTATTGCCTCCCCCTGCCACTGACATCTGTGGGCCTCCCTCCCTCAGGTCCACCCTGAGCCCCTCAGGGTTGAGACAAGCCTACATGTCCAGGCTCTCCTTAAAGGAATTGCTCTGTAAAAACACAATTTCCAGAGCATTCCACTGGGAAGGCACATGAGGGGCCTGTGCCGCCCTCCCCTTTGGGTCCCAGCACTGACATCCTTCCTGCAGGCTCTGCATTGCTGCGGGAGCCTGAGAGCCAGGAAGCCACTCTCAGATGCGAACAAGGAAATTATGTCTATGGAAAAAAAAGTTTCACTGTGGGCAATTGCCTGAGTCTCCCTGGGACTGGCTTCATCGCCATGGCAACCCATGTTTGTATTGATGGATTTAGAAAGTGTTATTCTGTTTGATTTCTCCCTGCTGTCCTGGGGCACATGGCTTTGAGCCCCTGCAGTGCAGGAAGAGGCTGGGGAGAGAGCAGTTTAGAGGGTTGTTAAGGTCCGCTGCATAATGAGGAAGAGAATGGAAAGGAGAAGAGGAGGTGGAGGGAGAAGCCCGACTCATTTTGTTGCCCTCTCTGGGACTGAGGAGGCTCCTGGGGATGGCTGGTGGCTGCACCTGATGAGGTCACAGGGTGATGGTGGTTTGCAGAGGACAGAGCAGGCTGCTTGATGGTGTGCATATCCCTGGGGTCTGCAGATGTCAGAACCTTTGCTGGAGGAAGGAGGGACAGGCAGCTTCGTGCTTGGGGAAGTTACAGTGGAGAACTCAAGCAGGGTTTTGTAACTGGAGGCTCATCAGT
The DNA here is from genome assembly GCF_006542625.1 of Nomascus leucogenys. NCBI lineage: Eukaryota > Metazoa > Chordata > Mammalia > Primates > Hylobatidae > Nomascus > Nomascus leucogenys. Next base: position 42,723,862 of record NC_044402.1, on the reverse strand, counting down.
TGTTCCAAAGCAGTTATCTTAGGAAGGCTTTGTCCAACCGGCCTCATTCTACCCCTCACCCTGCTAAGGAGGCTTCCAGGATGCCCAGGAAATGACCAGAGCCTTCAGAGATGATCATGAGTCCCAGAGATGGTGTTTAACTTGGATGAGGTCACCGGGGACAGTGGGGAGGAGACAGAAGCCAGCCACTTATGCATTCAACAGCTACTGACAGAACCCTTCCAGGGGGCCCCTGGAGGGAAGGTGCTGCCTCCTGACTCCTAGGCTCTGGGGCAGGAATGTCTTGAGCATCTTGAGTCCTCCTCTGGCCCGTTCTGACCCTCCGTAGGTCCTCACTTTGTCTTCCTGCCACTGCAGTCCCGTTCACCAACACTGGAAGAAGACTGTGCAAACGTCTTCCCTGTGTGTCTCCTGAAACAATCCCATAAGCCCTTTTGTCTTTATGAATTGTTGCCAGTGACTGGAGGACAAGAAAAAGACTTGCAAATCCTCACCATGGGTAGTTTTCCAGGAGGAAAACATGCTGGAAATAATGGTATTACTGTCCGTGGTGAATGGGGCTAGACATGTCTCCTTCTGAGCTCAATGGCAATGGAGATTCTAGGCGGAGGAATGGGCTAGCACCTGTTGAAACCTCTGTGCTGAGCTCTGTGAAACACTTTGCAAAAGCAATCTCACTGAATCCAGGTCACAGCTCTATGAGGTAGACCATGTCGGTTCCACGCAATAGGTGATGCTGAGTGAGGAAGTCAGCCGCAGACCATGAGGTCTCCAACTGCTGTATCAGAGAGAAGCTTGGGAAGGGAAGGCAGGTAGAAACCATGGCTGCAAGGCCTCTAACATTTGCAGAGGCATAGAGAGAGAAAGTAGCATGAAACCCTTAGTAGACAGTGTCTTTCTATGCTGATTGCTCCACCAAGTAAAGGTTAGAACCAGCCAACCTCATGTTCTCTAATGTAGACATTAGACTCTCTTCCAGATGCATCCAGAGTCTTCCCTTCATCTCCTGCTCTCTGAAGTCGTGTCTTGCAAACATCCCATCCATGCAGGACTCCCTTCTACACCCAAGGCAGATGCTCATCCCAGCTCTCCTTGGGCTTATCTGTGGCAGGGGAGCCCAATGTCCCCCTAAGCAGGCTGTGGGGATTTGGGACAGTAGCAGGTTCTGCTCCTTGAGAAGGGTTGCACACTGCCTTTCTGGGTACACGTGCTCTGGTTATCTGCCGTCCTGGAGAACTCTGCAAACCCATGCTGTTTCTCTTTGATGTCTTGCCTCTGCTGCACCTTCTCTGTACCATTGGCCTTCACTGTATGTGAAAAGGAGACACCTCTTTATTTTGCAGATAAAAAATGCATGGAAACTGCAAAGGTCATATGGGGTCAGTATGGGTAACTACTTTGCCAAAATTTATATGGCCAATAAGTTAGAGGTCCAGGGCTCCCAAGACAGGCTGTACAGGTCTGAAGCTGAGACTGTGTCCACCCTGTTCCACTGGCCCCACTCCTCTCCTGCACAGTGGCCCTTCAGCTGCGGAAAGATACACCCTTGAGGCCTTGGAAAGCTGTCCTCACTGTAGTCCCCCATCTGCTCATCTTCTTGTTCCATATGAATTGCAGGCTGAGGATCACATGTCCCTTCAACCCTCCTGGGAGATGTGTTGGGCACCCTGGACGTGGCTCCCTGGAAGTGAGCCTGCCCCATCTTGGATCGTTCCATCCTGGGCCCACCCAGGGTACTGCCTGTCCAGCCTGTGTCTCATCCTTTCTTCAGCAAAAGTTAGACACACCATTCTGACCATCTAGAGTCTAGGGTTCAACCCCAGTCTGTCCCCAAAGGTCTGGGTTCCCTTAGTTAAGCACCCCTCCCCAGCTTCTCCATCTAGAAAGGGGTTGGAGCTGGGCATGATGGTGAGGACCTGTAGTTCCAGGAGGCAGGTACACAGGAGGCTGTGCAGGGAGGATCGCTTGAGCCCAGGATTTCAAGAAAGATCTGGGCAGTATAATGAGACCCCATCTCTACTAGAAAGAGAGAGAGGAAGGGAGGGAGAGAGAGAAAGAGAGGGAGAAAAAATAGTGTTTGGGCCAGGGGCCCTTAAAGACCCTTCCTTCTCTCAAAACTCTTTCCATCATTATTCACTGATGATCTACTACGTGCCAGGCTCTGAGCTGGAGGGGACATGAATCAAACCACACAACTAAATGTAAAACTGCGGCCACAACAGGGCTCAGGAGGAGAAAGGCACAGTACACTGACTGGCTGGAACAGGAGGGTTGGGCCCATTTTGGGGTTCAGCTTCCCGGAAGAAGTGATTCCTGACCTGAAAGATGAGTCAGAATCAGTCCTGGGGAGTAGGAGGGAAGAACCCCCAGGCAGAGGGAACAGCCTTTGGGGGTGGGTATCTATCAGGTGATACATAGGACCGGAGGTGGCCTGTGTGGCCAGAGCTGGGGGCATGTACCCTGTGACAAGGGGCAGTTCTCCCTGAAGTCCACTGTACCCTGTGCTTCTCACCAGCAGGGAGAACAAGGGCTCAAAGGAGAGAAGGGCAATCCAGGCATGCCTGGGGAACCGGTGAGTCCCTTGTGCCCCCCTTCTCCCGCAGGGCTGGTTACCTGGAGACCCGCACACCAAAGGCTGACCAGCTCTAGATCTGCACCGTGCATTCCACACACAGGAGCCCCACTGAATGGAAGGCAGCCCTTTCTTCTCCTCAGGACACTAGCCACGTCCCCTCCTTGGATCTCAAATTATACCCATTGCAGCGTCCCCGCCCCACCCGCCCATCTGCTCAGAACCAGGGGGATGAGCTGATTCATGGCAACTTGTGTGCTTACAGGGACCAAGGGGCCATCCTGGAGAATTGGGACCTCGGGGACCCGCTGGACCACCGGTAAGAACACCAGCCCTTCCCCTGCTGGCTCAGGGACTTGGAGATCCCAGCCACACTCTCTCCCTCCAGGCCACCCTCCCCAGTTCTCTCCCCTGGCATTTTGGGAGTAGACCCTGGGGAGAGCAGCCCCAATGTGCTGCAGAGACTGAGTGGCCCTCACTAAACGCCCCAGACACAGCCATGTACCCCGGGATGTCCCTACTCTGTCACTAAAGGGTTGGCGTAGGTGAGCTCCGGGTTTCTGCCGTGCTCTCCCTTCTCCTGCTCAGCAGGATCTGGAGAGCAAGGGCCTCTGCACACAGGAGGCACCCTGGTTCCCAGAGGATTTGCAGAACAGGAAATGGATCCCAGCCATGGAGTGGCAATGCTGGTTTAAGTGACACCTGGTACATGTTAGTGCTTTGATTTTGTCATTTTGCTCAGTGTTAGCCTCTGCACTGGATCTTGGTTCTCTGGGAGACTCTGTGCTATGGTAGGAGATCCTGCTGGGGTGACTGGGGACCCTGCCTGGTTGTGTGAGCCCCTCTGAGCTACATTTCTACAGAGGGTCGGTGCTGACCCCTATACCCTGGGTCGGTGGTGAGGATGGAATGAAATCGCGATACGCCCAGCGCCAACAGAGGGCCAGGAAGTAGTGATTTTCTTCACCTTTTAGACGGTGCTTCCGACCCCTTCAGTTTGGAATGATGCTTCTGATGAGCACGGTATCCCCGAGACCTCCCTGCTGTGAGGGAAAACAGCATCACTGAGGGTGTCTTAACCCTGCCCCTCTTTTATTTCCTGTGCAGGGTGCCAAGGGACAGGAAGGTGCACATGGGTCTCCTGGAGCAGCTGGAAACCCTGTGAGTCCCCATGATCGGCCTGCCTTGTGGAGGACCCCTGGAGGGAGGCCCCGCCCAGTGTCTGCTCTGCTCTATGGCTCACTCGAGTGGTTGGTTGGAGTCAGCACAGAGAGAGGTTCTGGCCTCCACCACTTTCGTGGCATTTCTTGACTTTGTCCACATGCCCAGCGAATGAAAGAAATCTCTTTCTATGCACATGTGGATGAGACACACACAGACCTCACCTCGCAAGTGAGGTTGTTACTCCAAGAAGTGTGCTTACATGCACAACCACGTACACGTACTCTACAAACCAGAGAACACACATCCTGTAATACACGTGTGCACACGTATACACACACACAGCCCGAAACACACAGATGCAGCCAGGAAAACACACAGACACCTCTATGCACACTCCTCAGCTGCTCCTGGCTCACCCATCCTTGGGGCCAGATCCAGGGTGTATTTGATCCCCGTGGGGCTGGCACTTGTTCCCGGAGCTGATTCGGGCTCTGTCTCATGGTGCAGAGCCAGAAAGCTCAGGCTGGACTCTGGAGCTGGTGGGAGGCAGGACGGGCTGCCTCATCCCGGGGTCTCTGGGAAGTGGCGGTGGCAAGAGGAGCAGCAGCAGCACACATCCGGTCTGCTCCTAGCACCACTGCCGGGTCCCTGTACCAGCTAGAGGGTGCTGATATGACCAGGCCACCATGCGTATGGTCAGGTCGGAACTGGGTCTGCCAAGGTAGTGACCAGTGTGGATGCCACAGTGAGGACAGATGGCAGCTCCTCCCTGCTTGTGGAGAGAGCCCTGGTTCCAGCCCGCCCTGGAGGGGAATGGAAGCAAAATGTAGGCAAGGAGGAGGCTGAGAGTGTTCTCCATGAGTCCTGACCCTGGAGATGCGCAAAACCCAGGGACAGTGGGGAACAAGGCCTCGAGGAAACATGGGCAGCCTCCAGGGCCATGAGAGCTCCCTGCTTCCCCGCGCCCATAATGTTGACCCACCTGGATGTCCTCACCCACATCTCCTTTCATGGATCATTGCCCAGCCATCAAGGTCTAGTTCAAATCCACTTCTTACCTGATTTTCCAGTCAAAGCCAACACACACACACACCCACTCACAAACATGCACACACGCATGTGCACACACACACCTCCATAAACAGGTGTGCACACACACGAGTACACACACACCTCCACAAACATGCACACACGCATGCACACATCTCCACAAACATGCACACACACAGGCATGCACACTCACCTCCAGAAACATGCACGCATGCACACGCACACACACACCTCCACAAACATGCACACACGCACGTGCACGCACACACACACCTCCACAAGCATGCACACATGCATGCACACGCACGCACACACATCTCCACAAACATGCACACATGCAGGTGTGCACATGCACCTCCACAAACATACATGCATGTGCATGCACACACACACCTCCACAAACATGCACACATACACACACGTCCACAAACATGCACACACACACGTGCATGCACACACGCACACACACATACACGTCCACAAACATGCACACACGCATGTGCACACATACACACACACATATGCAACTGAGATCTGAACCGTTCCATTTTCAATGTTTCCTTTTCCTCATGCACTTAGGATAAGGCCAAACCTCACCTGAGATCCTTTTCTGTGGTTAGGTCCCAGCCCTTCTCTGCCCACTGCCAGGCTCCTCCACCCCCCTGTGCCTTAGCTCTAAGGAACTTCCAGAGTCCTCCTGCCCTCCTGCCTCTCACCTCTGTGCCAGAAGCCCACTCACCTGAGGCTTGGTGCTTGGGACACCACGGCCCTCCAGGGAGGAGGTTCATGTCTGCAGGGGCTGTCAGGTCAGCAGCAGTTCCAGCACATCGCGATGAATTGAGTATGAGGCAGGTTTGCAGAGAGAGTTGGGGCAACTACTTATAATCAATGCGTTTGGCCTAGTTTCTTAACTTCTGTCTCTGAACAGGGTGCTCCTGGACATGTCAGTTCCCCTGGTCCCAGTGGCCCTCCAGGAAGTGTGGTGAGTAATTGGGAGAGGGCATATGCACTGCCCAGCCACCAAGCTAGTTAATGTATCCTCCCCAAAAGCCAGAGGTGTAGGCATCCTCACTCCCATTTTCCAGATGGAGGCACTGCTGTCCTGACATAGACCACCCAGAAAGTTCACACACCTGAGCCCTAGGCAACTCGCCAGCTATCCAGAGGGTAAATGCAGCTGTTGGCATCTGCAGAAAGTCTGTACATTTCACTGTTGTTGGAATCAACACCCTAGTTTGCTTCAGAAGAAACAAAATGAACCTAAAGAAGTCAAAGGTCCCCTGACGGCTATTGGGAGACCTGGATTCGAATCCTAGCTCTTCTATTAATTGACGTGATGATCTTGGCAAGCCCCTCCTTGAGGTCTCAGCTAGTTCATCTGCAAAATGGAGACAATAGCTTGGCTGCGTTACCTTTAGGGTTGCATCTTTTTTGGCCTGATGAGATTCTGCCTTTTCCATGTCGAGGCCCAAGGTGTCCGCTAAAGGACCAGCTTTAAGATTCACCATAAACACCAGTTTAGACTTGAACATTGTTCAACAAAACACTCCATGACATCTAGTCAAGGGCAACAAAGCATTTTTCCCCCACAATAGATTTAGGTCAGTCTTGTTTCTTCATCAAACCTTTATAGGTAATAAGCATAGTAGCTCAGAGGACTGAGCCTTTATACATGCCAGGCATCGTACTAAGCACATGACATGTGTTCATTAATGTAATCCACACAGCAACCCTGCTGGAGGAATATTATTATTTTACATGGAGGCTTCCTGCAGCCCAGCCTGCATTCTTCTGGCTGGGGGTCTTCTCTGGCCTCTAGAGAGTATGTTGTTGGGCCACGTGATGGGTGGCCAGCAGCACCACCAGCAGAATAGCTCAGATCGCTTGTCCTCAGCTGTCGTCACTCTGAGGGTATATCCTGCACAATATCCCAGAGTCACAGCAGGACAGAGCTCCAGTGGCCAACAAGTGTATTTCTTGCTGCCTGTTCTCCCCTGCTTTATTTATTTTTATTTTTATTTTTTGAGGTGGAGTTTAGCTTTGTCACCCAGGCTGGGGTGCAGTGGCATGATCTTGGCTCACTACAAACTCTGCCTCCTGGGTTCAAGTGATTCTCCTGCCTCAGCTTCCCAAGTAGCTGGGATTACAGGGGCGTGCCTCCATGCCCAGCTAATTTTTGTATTTTAGTGGAGATGGGGTTTCACCATGTTGGCCAGGCTGGTCTTGAACTCCTGACCTCAAGTGATCCCTCCGCCTTGGCCTCGCAGAGTGCTGGGATTACAGGCATGAGTGTTCTCCCCTTTTTGGTTCTCTGTTTCCCTACTATTGCATCCATGGGATACTTGCACTTAAACCATGTCTCAAAGTCAGCCTTTGGGGGACTCCAAAGGCACTGTTGGAGCAGATGCCCCAAAGCTAAGGCTGGGTTCTTAAGGCCATCGTCATCCTCCCTGAGTGTTCACCATGGCAGGCCATGCCTTCTGAGAGTTCACAGCTCAGAGCAGGTGGCAAAGCTTCCAGCAGACCATGACTGCTGTTAAGAGCTCTGATGTGCACAGTTATAAGTCCAGGCCCCCCAGGAGAGCAGCAGTCACAGGCAGAGAGGAGATAGAGCTTTGGGGAATTTAAATAAGGGATGGGAATTGGGTGGGAGCTGTAGTCGTTGACTTCAGGGGGACCTGATGATTCTTCCCTGGGGGTCACGAGCCACCAAGAGTGACCAATAATCTTTAAATTCACCACATCCATAATCTTCCTTTCCACAGGGTGCTCCTGGCCTCAGAGGCCCCCCTGGGAAAGATGGGGAGCGTGGTGAGAAGGTAAGACCAATATGATCTCTCAGCACACAAGTGAATATCCTTAACTTCTTACAGGCACTGAAGGAGCAGCTCACTCTGCTCGGGCCTGGTTTAGGAACCAGCAATCAGAAGGGGTTTACTAAGTAGGAGGGAGAGGAAGACCGTGCCGTCCCATTGGCTCATTCCTTCCTCACAACAGACCTGAGAATCAGACAAGTGCCCATTCGACAGATGTGCAGACTGAGCCTCTGAGAAGTTAATTAGTTCGCCCTGTGTCTCATGGCAAATGAGCTACAGAGCTAGGTCTGTCTGACTCCAAATCCTGTTTTCTCTCAATTCAGTGCACCAACTTATGCATTCTACACCTATGCTCACACACGTAAACCTTCGCAAGCTGTGAGATTTTTTTTTTCTTGAGACAGGGTCTCACTCTGCCACTGAGGCTGGAGTGCAGTGGTGTGATTTCCACTCACTGCAACCTCTGCCTCCTGGGTCCAAGCAATTCTCATGCCTCAGCCTCCTGAGTAGCTGGGATTACAGGTGTGCATGACCATGCCTGGCTAATTTTTGTATTTTTTGTAGAGACGGGGTTTCACCATGTTGCTCAGGCTGGTCTCAAACTCCTGGACTCAAGTGATCCACCCGCCTTGGCCTCCCAAAGTGCTGGGATTACAGGTGCGAGCCATTGAACCCAGCCTGATATTTTAATTATCAAGAAGAGAGACACATGTTCCCACTCCAAATTAAAAAAAAAGAAAGAAAAAAAAAACCCAGAGGCTGAGGAGGAGAATCTACACCCTTTTAAGTTCCATTTTGCATTTCTCTGACCTAGCGCCTTAGGAAATGTTTCTGAGGTTAATTGGTGACACTGAGCCAGTGCTCAGGAAATCAGATGCACTCATTTGAATGATTCAGGGCTTTGGACCTGAGTCAAATGCCAGCTTTCTTGCCCTAGTTGCATTGATATAAGCTAGGGTGACAAAAGTGATTCTCAACAGGGGGTTTTTACCCAGGGAGATATTTTTTGCTGTCACCACTAAGGGGAGTAACTTCTTCTGGCATCAGTGGGTAGAGACCAGAGAGCCTGCTAAAAACCTCACAGCACATAAGACAGTTCCCTTATAAGAACGAGCCTCCCTGAAGGTCAATAGTGCCATGGTTGAGAAACCCTGATCTAAATAAAGCGCATACTCTTTGCAACTGGATTTTCTCATCTGTAAAATGAGGGTGATGCCACATTGATCATAGTTTGTGAGGATTAGCTGAGGAATTGGGGAGGCATGTGCAGAGGACTCAACAGATAACAGGTGACAAGGGTACCATGTGGTTGTGTCCTGCCCTCCCTGCATGAGCAGATCACGCTTATATCCATGGAAAGGAAGAGATGACATTGGGGCATGGATTGTCCACAGAGGTCCCTCCTAGCACACACGTGGCCAAACTTCTTAACATGAATTCTTTCGAGTCCAAGTTGACACTACTTGGTGCCTTTTAAAGAATCACTTCAGTTTTTATGTTTTTGCATAATTTAACAAGAGGAGATGTCATTTGCATTTTGGCAGGAAGGTTCAATTTTAAGATACATGTCTCCCAGAAAAAAAGAACTTAGTGCAGAGAAAAATGATCAATACATCTATGAAAACTCTCTTGGGTTTTTGGAGTGTTGATCATAGGCTTAATAATAACCCTATGGGCCGGGCATGGTGGCTCACGCCTGTAATCCCACTACTTTGGGAGGCCAAGGAGGGCAGGTCACTTGAGGTCAGGAGTTCACGATGGGCCTGGCCAACATGGTGAAACCCCATCTCTACTAAAAATACAAAAATTAGTTGGGTATGGTGGCACATGCCTGTAATCCCAGCTACTTGGGAAGCTGAGGCATGAGAATCGCTTGAACCCGGGAAGCGGAGGTTGCCTTGAGCTGAGATCACATCACTGCACTCCAGTCTGGGTGACAGAGTGATACTCCATCTCAAATAATAATAATAATAATAATAATAATAATAATAATAAAACAACCCTTATGTAATACAAGTGCAAACATTCATTTTTTGAAAAAAAGATAATACCATTTCAGACTGCCTAGATTAAGCAAAGGGAAAACATCTGGATTCATTTAGTATTCCTTAATTATACCATGTCTGAAGGACGGCACATTATAAGTAGGACATTGGTAACCTAGAAGGGGATGTCCAAGATGTCAGGCAGCTTAGGAGGACTAACAGGTGCATGTTCAGAAACCAAAAATCAGTGGGCTATTGCCACGTTCAGCCTCTAGAGGGAGCCAAATGCCTTTCCTTGGCTGAGCAGAAGCCCAGGCTGAGGGCCGGGCCCGGGACTTGGAAAGGAACCTCCAGAGCTCTGCAAAGTGGTAAAAATCCCGGACATCACAGCATACTTTTTCCCTCTCACACCACGTCCAAGAGCTGGCCTGGGGCTAGGGGAAGCTGATCCTGCTCCAGGCTTGGAGAGAGGCCCTCTCCATCCTTGCTTTGCACATTCTTGGCTCATCTTACCTTCCCTCTGCTCCATCTGAGAATGTGTGGAAACACTGTGATTGCAGCTTCCGCCCAGGGCAGCCCCGTCCGAGGAAAGGAGTCCGTCTGGTTAGCGGGGCTCAACCCAGTGTTCCACAGCCAGGGCCGCCACAAGGGCTGTTCAGAGCCCTGTCGTCAGTGAAGATGAGCACTGGCCAGGAGCAAGCTCAAAGCCCAGGTCCTCAAGCCGCCCCCGGTGCCCATGCTGGCACTCTCACTCTCGCTCTCTCTTGCTCTCTCCATTGTAGCTTTAGGCTCTGTTCTTATAGTTGAAAACCTAATTGTAAGAGGGATTGGATTGTATCTACAGGGTTCCGGGGAACAGACTTAGTGTCCAATGTTGGGAAGATTTCAGAGAAGGCTGAGTGTAAAGAAATGTGATGTAACAGAGCTGCCTGACAAAGGAATGTCCAGTGTGGAGCGGTGGTAAGGTCTCTGCTCCCAGAGGAGTTCAAGCAGAAACGAGGGCCGTTCTGTAAGAGATACACTGGAAATAGATTTGCCCGCACTGGGTGGGAGGTCGTCATTACGTCCTTTCCTTTTCCATGTTTTGCATTGAGTTGGTTGACTAAGGCCGCAGTAACAAAGTATCATGAACTGGGTGGCCTAAGCAGCCAAAATGTACTTTCTCCCAGTTTTGGAGGCTAGAAGTCCTCAGTCAAGGTGTCGGCAGGACTGGCTCCATCTGAGGGCTGTGAAGGAAACATCTGTTTCAGGCCTCTCTCCTTGGCTCATTGGTTGGGTCTTGTCCCTGTGTTTTTGTGTCGTTTTGCCTCTATGCATGTGTGTCCAAATGCCTCCTTCTTTAAAGGACACTACTCATATTGGATTAGGACCATTGGAGGGTCACACAGCAGTATGACCTCATCCTGACTTTAATCACCTGTGTACACTGAAGTAGTAGGGGTTAGGACTTCAAGACACGAATTTTGGGGGACACGATGTAACCTATAACACACATTACACAGTCCATCTTTCTGTGTCCCAGAAAGCATGGGCCTTCTAAAATCATCAGGGCAGCCCCGGGAAACCTACAAACCTACTCAGGCTGCTCCCCCATAGGAAAGCTTCGTGCTGAGTGTAATTGACCCTGGGAAATGTCTACATTTCTCTCCAGGGCGCAGCAGGGGAAGAAGGCAGCCCAGGGCCTGTTGGTCCCAGGGGAGATTCTGGTGCTCCTGGACTCCCTGGGCCACCCAGAAAAGGGAAGGATGGAGAGCCGGTAAGTGGAAGGTCGGGGGTCCCTGGGCCTGTAGAAACCAGGTGAAAATTAGAGAAGGAAAAGGGAAAAAATCTAACTGCCAAACTTTGAAGAAATGGAACTGTGGCCAATGAAATGGGCCTGGTTGGGAAAGGGGTGGTGTGCGCGTCCAACAGTCTACTCTAATGTGGTTCAGGCTAGGGCGGCACAACCTCATGGACTGCTGGCCACATGCCAGCCTGGACCTGTGCTGGGGATACAGAGATGGATGAGACAGTCTGCACCCTGGAGATGCTCCCATCTCATGGAGAGACAGGCAAACACATCTCCACAGCTCAGGACAAGTGTGGCATGCGTAGAGAAGGACTTCTGGTCTACTCTGGTGCTTTTAGCCAAGACTTCCAAACGTAGAATCATGGTTTTCATTGTGGCTGTGAGTGCCAAAGCCCTTCAGCCTGAAGTGAAGGTTTCAAAGCCTGCTTTGAAACGAGGCCTTGCCCCTTACTTGCGCAAGTCTATACAATGAGGCTCTTCAATGGGAAAGCAAACTGAGAGAGGCTAAGAGATTTCCTGAAGGCCACACAGAGGCAGTAGGAGGCAGAGTCGGAATTCACATCCAGGGCCCTGTGGCTCAAAAGCAGATTCTGTTTCTTTTGTGCAAGTCAGGTCGTAGTGAGTCTCACCCATCTCTGGGTCCCCAGCAGAGGATGCAGTCAGCCTGGCACGTGGTGGATGGGTCAGTGTTCACTCTCAGCTCCATGATTGTCCTTGTATTATTTATTTCCCCACGGACTCCGTGGATCACCTGGACTCCCTGGACCCCTAGGAACCAAGGTGAGTGCTTGTCCAAGAAAACTGGGTGCTGCGAGTTGCCGTTAGAAAGAGAACATGGAAAAATTGATTATAAGCATCTCCGGTTAGTTCAATCCACTTCCATGTTTCCCAGGTCATCGCGTTCCATTTGACTAAAGGTTCTAGGACTTTTTTTTTTTTTTTTTTTTTTTCGAAATCTTACTCTGTTGCCCAAGCTGGAGTGCAGTGGTGCGATCTCAGCTCACTGCAACCTCGACCTCCTGGGTTCAAGTGGCTCTCCTGCCTCAGCCTCCCGAGTAGCTGGGACTACAGGGTGCACCACCATGCCCGGCTAATTTTGTTTTGTATATTTTTAGTAGAGATGGGGTTTCACTATGTTGGCCAGGCTGGTCTTGAACTTCTGATCTTGTGATATCTGCCTCGGCCTCCCAAAGTGCTGGAATTACAGGTGTGAGAGAGGATAGAACCGGTGCACCCAGCCATTTCTATGACTCTTTAACAGTTATATTGAAGTAGTTGCCATATAATCAGTACTTAATAAATACTTACCATTAAATGAAGTGGTGGGAGACACTAACTTTCAATCAGCAGAGCAATAGGTCTAAGCAGTCTTAAATTATGAGTCTCATTGTGGTACCAGATGATTCCAAAATTTCAGAGGCTTAACACAGTAAAAGTTCATATCTCATGGACACTAGGTCTATGGGAGTCTTGCTGCGGGAGTTCTGATCCACATATCCATTCGGTGGTCACGTGCGAATCCCATGGCTCTTCCATTCTCTAGTTTCAGAATCTTCTACCAAATTCTTGGGGTGCAACATAAGTAAAGGAAAAGAGAGTGGAGAACCCTGTGGGAAGATTTTATGGGCCAGGCCTGGAGATTGCTAATTCATTTCCACCAACAGCTATCGACAGTCACACAGGGGAGACTGGGGCATGTCGCCTGCTGAGGCACACAGGAGGAAAAGAGAAATGCTTGCTAAATACCAGCCAGTCTCTTCCTCAATTCAGTTGCACCCACAATTAAGAAACTATGACTTTTTTCATGGGGAAGTGTTCTTATGACAAATTTCCTGAGTGGATAGGGAAGTTTCCTAAAATACCTTCTACACTGAATCATTCATTCATTTACGCATCCATTACCAATCAATTACCAATGCATTCATTACTTTATACACTGCATGTCTACTGAGTTTCTTACCACATGTGTCAGGTTTTAAGGTGAGCTGTGGGATGACAACAGTGCATGTCATGTGTTTCAGGACCTCCAGTGGCTCACGGTTCAGCCAGGAAAACAGATATGTAAACAGACAAAAAGCAGACAAGTGCTAGGAGACAGGGTGGCTCAGGGCATATGTGGGCTCAGAGGGTGCTTGTTAACCCAGCATGGTTTCATTATCATGGCTTCTTGAAGGAGGGGATGTTTGTCCTGATTTTAAAGTGCATGTAGGGCCGGGTGCAGTGGCTCACACCTGTAATCCCAGCACTTTGGGAGGCTGAGGCGGGTGGATCACTAGGCCAGGAGTTCAAGACCAGCTTGGCCAACATGGTGAAACCCTGTCTCTACTAAAGATACAACGAATTAGCTAGGTGTGGTAGTATGTGCCTGTAATCCCAGCTACTTGGGAGGCTGAGGCAGGAGAATCGCTTGAACTCAGGAGGCAGAGGTTGCAGTGAGCCAAGATCATGCCATTGCATTCCAGCATGGGTAACAGGCTGAGACTCCATCTCAAAAATAAATAAATAAATAAATAAATAAATAAATAATAAATAATAAAGTGCATTAGCAGTTAGCAGGTGAAGAAGTTGAAGGAGGAGTCATTGGCAGGGGAATTAACAGGGAAAAAGACACTGGGGCATGAGGCAGAATGTGTTCAGAGAAGAGCATGTGCTCTAAGTATGCCCATATCCAGTGAAAATTATTTGACTAAGATGCATCAACTTTTAAAAATGTGGGTGAAACAGTCAATGACTGACTTGAGAATGTTTACATTTTAGGCCTTCATTTGACATGCATATTCAAAATAATAATAAAAGTGTTATTGTAAAATTATATTACTTCTTTTGCACTTGCATATGTCTATGAAAACAATTTTTTGAAGTTCCTATATGCCTTCAGTGTCTTCCATCATCATCCCTTGACCCACTTTCTAAGTCAGCTGGCACTTCTCCAGAGCTGATTACCATGCATTCCACCTGAGTTCTTTAAAGATTCAACACTTCTGGAATGCATGCATGCTGCTATTACTGTAAGTTTCATTCTAAGCCCCAGAAACCATTCTCCAAACAGTAGGAGATGTTTTTTCCCCTTTTTATTTCTTTCTTTCTATATTGCATCTTTGGGATCTCAACAACATCAACACAGTATATTGCTTCTAAAATTGTATGTGAGAGGCTTGCTTGCAATCACATGCAAGATATGAAAATGTGAGGCTCCAGGAATAATTACTGTTATCTATATTAAATTTCATTGCTTCATGGTTTCTCCTTATTCAAGCAGGTGAGGTGACCTCTGTAAGCATCCCAAGCTTACACTAATTTGGTCAATGTAGACCAATGTGCTTTTTCCTAAGAGTGATGTTCACAATCAAAATATTTTTCAAAAGGGAAAATGTTTTTGTGTGATATGAGTAAATACATAACCACTCCTCATTTTCTGATGAATAAAACTGGGACTAACTTTGCCTGACTGCGGGAGCATATAAAATAGTTCCATATGCCTGGAACAGTGGGTATATATGGAGAGGGGCAGATTAAGGAATTAGGACCTAGATTCTGGAGGATTTTGTGCATTAACCACCAATCTGAAGATACGTGGCAGGCTCCCCCATGATGTGGTGCACACAGCCCAGTCCGATCTGCAGTGATCAGGTGCTCCACTTCTTTCCCCTTAGAGGAGGAGGACCTCAGGGACCCTCAGGGCCTAGAGGGCATTAGGATCTAGAGGGCATTGATAGCCTCTTGGAAGACAGGAAGGTGAGGGCACCAGAAATGGTGGAGCAGCAAAGTGGCTTCAAATGCTCCTTCTTTATGACCATTGATCTAATAGTAGGCGACCTTTTTTCCCCTTTATCCTGTTTATTCTGTAGCTGTATCTTTGGGATCTTAGTGATCCATCGATCCAATGGATCCCAAAGATCCATTGATGGGTAGGCTCAGAGTGTATTACTACGTAACTCACAGGCAGAGTCTGGGGGAAAAATAAATGATATCATACAAGTATACATACATACAGTTGCCTAGCATAGTGCTGGTCACAGTTACCTGCTCAATAAGTATTCATGATCCTTATTATTAGATCACCCTGTGGGGTCTGCTTTAGACCTTATTATTAATTATTATGATTATGCTTAGATCCTTATTATTAGGTCACTCTGTGGGGTGGCAGCAAGAAGGCAGGGGTTTATCTCTGCAGGCATGCAGTTGTTGGAGGAAGCCGAGAGGAAGTGGGGGAGGCAGCATTAAAGAGCAGAGGCAGGCTGAGACTCCCCGGGGGGAAGAGTGCAGACACCCCTGACATGGGTCCAGTTGACCAGTCAGTTTTAACTCCGTGAGTCTCAGGGCAAGTCATACTGCCCCTTTGGCCAAATGTTTCCTCCTATTTAAAATGTGAGATGTCTAAACACATGACCCATTCCAGTGTTGGTATCGTGTAAATGTGTAAGTCAGAATGTGGCTTAGAAAGCTTTCCATAGTCAGTTGGCATTGGGAAGACAAATTGGAATTTGAGGCCATCTTTCATTGAAGAATGGGTTGCTCAGCCAGAGGAAGAAGGTAAGAAGCAAGGGAAGCTAGGGAGAGATGGAGAGAGAGATCCCAGAGAGGGTGACATCCACAAGGCTTGCCCTGGTACTGTCCCAGGTGCTGATTGAAATTAAGGAAATTTCCTTAGGAAATCAAGGAAGGGAGTTATTTGAAGGTTTTCCTTGGCTGCCCCTTGGCCCCTCCCAATTCCTTATAACTGCAGGAAGATTCTTGAAGATGCCAGTATTTCTCTTGAGTGGCAATTGTTTCTAGCAGGATAAATAAGCTTTGGCTTCATACAGAACTGGGTTAGAATCCCAGCTCAGCTACCTGCAAGACAGATGACTTGAAGGTAAGTGGCTCAAGTGGCTTTGTCTCTCTGAGCCTCAGTTCCTTTTTTGTATGAAGGAGTAAAGAGTGTTTAACCCCTACAGGGCTTCTCAGGAGATCCATGATCTTATGACACACAGCTGTTGCTCAATAAATGTCATTCTCTGTCTATAACTCCCACACTTCCTTCCTCCCACATCTCTTCCTTGGACACTGTGCTACAGATTCTAGCTCATGTGCTCTGTTCTTTCTTAACCGTTAGCCTTCTGGCTTTTCCTGTCAGAACATTAAGATATTTTTGCTCTTCTTGGGGCCATTTTCTAAAAGTTTCAGTTTATGAAATTGTAAGGTCATTTCTTTGGGGAATTTGTTAGCATCACAGTGGACCATAAACATACAAATGGAGCCAGACCTAGTGTAGCAGAAAGCAGTCAGTGACTCCACGCTTCCAGACTGGGCTGGGAGAGGCCTTTCTATCATGCTCCTTCCTCTGAAAAAGTTTACTTTGGTCAAAGGCAGAACTCAATGCCTGACACAGAGTGATTGATGGAGGATTCTTTTGTTCCTGCATCCAGGAAATGGTTGTTAGCTGCCACCTGTGCCAGACCCTAATCTGGACACTGTGGATACAGAGATGCATAGATCCAGTA
This sequence comes from Nomascus leucogenys, assembly GCF_006542625.1. Lineage (NCBI taxonomy): Eukaryota > Metazoa > Chordata > Mammalia > Primates > Hylobatidae > Nomascus > Nomascus leucogenys. The sequence goes on along the minus strand of NC_044402.1, from coordinate 42,707,003 downwards.
CCTAACAGAGGGGCTGAATTATTTTAGGTGCTTGGTAAACATTTGTTGGATGAAGAAATGAATGAAGATTTTCTACTTTCGGGCTGCTTGTGGAAAAGTCAGAGGGTCAGAAAACTGTGCACTTTGAGGACAATGTGTTAAGGTCAATGAAGATCTATGCAAACATTTGCAAAAAGACAGAAGGACAAGACAGGCAGAGGCAGCCTTATAACAACAAAATAATGGGACTGAGTCTTAGTTGATAGGTAGGGTTTGGAAGCTTAGAACATGGATGGAAGAAGATCCCAGTCAAGGGCAAATAGCATGTATATGAAACAGAAAAGCAAACAAATACCATGGAAGCATACAAACTAGGTTGTTGACATGACTTAGCTTGCAATGGTCAGCGTTTGCTGATGTACATGGACCATGGCCTTGGGACAGGAAAGGGACAGTTTCTGTTTCAAACTAAAACAGAAAATAAGAATAACAGGAAAATCTGCATTAAGATTTTTAAAGCAAAACCAAAGTGCAAAGGAATATAGATTTATCTGACATTTATGTGTGTTTAGTTCACTTTCTATCTTCTACCTCTGCATATAAGGTAATAATAGAGGGAGGACTGTTTGAGCTCAGAAGTTCGAGACTAGCCTAGATAACATAATGAGACCCTATCCCTACAAAAAATGTCAAAAATTAGGCAGGTATGGTGGTTCACATCTGTAGTCCCAGCTATGGAGGGAGGCTGAGGCAGGAGGATTGCTCGAACTTCAGAGGTCAAAGCTGCAGTGAGCCATGATTACACCACTGTACTCCAGCCTGGGTGACAGAGCAAGACCTTGTCTCAAAAATAAATAATAAATAAGTGGTAATAGTGCAACCATAATATACGATGTATTTCTCAACCTTATATAGTTGTTTTTAAATGTCTTCATAAGATACATGGGGATTTGGTAGAACTTTTTTTTAATTGATGAGGACCAATGATGCAGAGAGGTTATGGGACTTACCCAAGGTCACAGGATGAGGTTGATTTGGTCCTGAGACTGGACCTAGAATCACCTGACTACCAGCTTGAAATCTTCCTACATGCCCCTCTCCATTGCTACAATGAGCTGGTGACAGATAAATCACATGTCATGATGGTCATTCTTAGTTCATGACACTTGTTTCCATATTTGTCTTATTTTTTTTTACTCCCTCTATTCCCCAACCTCCTCATAGAAACTAGTTAGATTTTCTAGGGATCCAAAGTATCTTGAACTTCCAAGAACCATTCATATCATATTATTCTAAAGAAACAGATTAGACTAATTGAGAATTTACAGAAAATTTGAGGAGGGAACTACTGGTAGAGATGAGGCCAGGGCAAGGGATGTTGCTGACTCCTAGGAACCCAGAAACAGCAGGTAGAGTGTGACTTAGAGGCCCAGAGGGACCAGGGGAAGAAATGATGTCAAGGAGACCTAGTGAGAGATTTAGATCTTGGTTTGTGTCTTTTGTGAGAACTTTCCAAGGTCTGTTCCTTCATATCCCCATGAACATCCCTTCTCTTCTGAACTTAGCACTGAGTATTGACAATGGGCAGGACTTACGACTGAGTAATCTTCTGGGCTTGGAATCTAGAATATGGTTTGCAGTGAATGAATAAGCATTAGTTGAATGAATATATAGCTTATGTACTCATCCAGGCAACGGTTGTACCATAGGAAAGGCAAGTCATCTTAGAGCCATTAATGAGATATTTTGCAATGCACAATAATCTAAACCTTAATAAAGCAACATATTACCCAGCAATATCGAGTTCTACCTTAACTAGATGCAACATTATCTCATTGGCTTTTCATAACAAGCTTCTGAGGCTGTTTCCATTTGTCATACGAGTTAACTCATTCCAGAGATATTAAGTGGCTTGAGCAAGATCACCTGCCGTCTTGGCCTCAAGCTTGACTGTGGTTCAGCTGGCTGAATAAGCTCAGGATCACAGCCTCCTACACAAAACTGTTGGGGCCATGTGGGTTTTGGGCCAAATTTAATTTTGATTTTGGAAAGGTAGTAATATGCAAAATATACACATAATGACATTTATGGTAGTATCTGGGGCAACACCCCTAATCAAGCTCATTAATCCTTAGGCGTCAAAAATATGTAAATGTTCACACAAAATGGAATAACCAAAGACTGCAAATAGCACAAGTCAGGTTTTGCTGCCCACTGAGTTGAGATCAACACTTGTTTTTAAGGGCTGAGGATTTTGAAATTACGAATAAGGCGTGGCTCGGCCTCGGCCTTGTTCTCTAGGAAATGCAAACAAAATTTCTTCTCTTTTTCAATTTCTCCCTCCTTTTTCCTTTTCCATCAAAGTCCAGCATGGCAGTACAATGAGAACAGAAGCAAACACAACTCCTAGCTCAGGTTCAGTGCTGTGCTGGGCTCTGTGCCAAGCACTCTCTCTGCATAATCTCATTGAATGAGCACAACATCTGCAGACCTGGCAGCTCCTGTCCTGTTCCCCTTGTAGGCGAGGCAACTAGAGCATAGGAACTCATCACTTTCCTAAATTAACAGTTAATAGGTGTTGAAACCAGAGCTTAAATCCAGGCCTCTGACATCCAAGGTCTTGTCTCGGTCCCCTTTAGGCTCCTCACTCCCACATCCAGAAGGATGATGTGCAAAATGTAGGTACTTGCTAAATTATTGGTGAATTGATAAATTAATTTATGGGTGATTTGGGATCTAAACTGAAATGTGGGTGCATGTGCAAATCTGGGGTATAGTTAGGATGAGGGTCTGATGTGGTTTGAAGAAAGCATGGTAGATTTGGACAATGGTCACATGGGGAGGGCCATATTGTTATAATCACATTTAGAGCCATGGTCAAGGTTGGTCCGGGAATGGTCATCCTTGAAAGGTGTGTATAATCTGAGTTGGTGGCTGTGGTCCCTGAATATTGGGCTGAGTGGGATGATGGGCTGCCTGGGTAGACTACAACATGACCCATGGAGGCCAGGTGGCAGGAGAAGGCTGTAGTCAGGATTCTAGAAGAAGCATGATTCATTTGGTACCCTAGCCCTCTCCTTCCTGGCACTGATGTCTTAATCTTATTTTTCTCTCTTTCTAGGGGGATCGAGGAGCTCCTGGGATCCTGGCAGCCGTGGTGATCCAGGCATTGGGGTTGCTGGCCCTCCTGTAAGTCTTTATTTATCCAGCTCTTACTTGCTTTCAGGACATACAGCCATTTCCTGTTGGACCTGCCTGCAGAAACACTCTTTTCTTTTTTTTTTTTTTTTTTTTTTTGAGATGGAGTCTTACACTGTCGCCCAGGCTGGAGTGCAGTAGTGCAATCTCAGCTCACTGCAACCTCCACCTCCCAGGTTCAAGTGATTCTCCTGCCTCAGCCTCCCGAGTAGCTGAGATTACAGGTGCCTACCACCACTCCTGGCTAATTTTTTGTATTTTTTAGTAGAGATGGGGTTTCACTATGTTGGCCAGGCTGGTCTTGAACTCCTGACTTTGTGATCCACCCGCCTCAACCTCCTAAAGTGCTGGGATTACAGACGTGAGCCACCGCTAGTTTTAATGAATAATTCACATCAGTCTACTAGGTGTTAGTTTACAAACTCACTAGGGGTGATAGCTTTAAGAATTGCTAAAACCTTGAGTTATAGGGATCTTAAGAATCAATGAAATGTGTCCCCGTTCAGGTTGGGGATTGCTATCAATATCTTTGGCCTCCACCTGAATGCCTCTAGAAATAGAAGGCACCCTTCTTTCAAAGCCAGTACATCCGGCTCTGCAGTTTAAAAATATATTTCCATAGATAATGGAAATTCAGTAGAATTTTTTTTTCATTGAGATTAACATTATGGTATCCTGTAGTTTCCACCCATTGCTTTTAATTCTCCATTTTGTACCACAAAGAACACATATTTTCTTTCCTTCTTTACTGAATGATAGTTTTTGGGACATAAGACCAGTTGACAACCTTGAAGCCTTTTCTTCTGTTTAGTCCGTTCTTTGATAAAGACATCATACCCTCTTAATGCACCTTAAAAGTCCATTTACTTTGTCCTTAAAAGCCCTGTCTTGCCATTGTTTAAAAGAAGCTCAAATACTCAGTCCTTTTCAAATGCCATTGCTAAGCCATGGCATACCTAAACTACCCATGTATTATTGTTGTTGTTACTATTATCTTAACCAAAAAGCACAATCTAACTTTATCTTTATTAAATGCAACTTGAATATAAACTGGAGTAATACATGCTCTAGTTTCTGTCTGGTATTGCATTCAATAAATGAAGGCCACGACCAAGAGTGATTAAGAGTAATACCATTCTTCATGCATGACTCTCAAAGAATAAGAAGGAAAATCCAATTTATTACCCAAAATATTACTTGTGAAATAAAATCCCCCTTTCCTTTTCTTCTGTGGTTCTCTTACATCCAGCGTAGTTCTTGGGCCTCTCACTCTCCCTGAAATTCTCCTCCATCCTCCCATTTTGAAGCAGGCCTCCCGGCCTCCACACCAGAAATCACCCCCTCACTGTTATTTCTACCCACTCACAATGAGATGTCGTTTCATGGTGATAAGACCAGGTGGCTCTGCGTCTTCTTAGATATTCCTGAAAATCATGGAAGGAGGCGTGTGGAATGCCCTTGGAAATGTCTAGTTTGGTAAAACTGTTTTCCTTAAACCACATTCTCAGCTAAAACTGCCCACTTCATTACATTCATTTTGCCTTTGTTCTTTGGCTATTTTTGTTCAGTCTCTTTGTAACTGGATGGAACACTGCAACAAAAAGTGCAGCGAGAGAACACAATAGTTTATGCCTTCTTCTTTCTGAAATTCTCCTTTAACAGGGCCCCTTCTGCTGGAGTTAGGATGCTGCTTCATGTAGCAATTGCTCCTTAGCATAGAGAAAGGGTTGTAAGTGAAACTGCAGACCGGTAACCTGAATGAGGCACCCCCCTCACTTACCAGGGTTCTATGTGACCCTGTCTACTCCCTGCAGATTCAGCTTATCAGCCCTTACAGAAAGCTGGCTGTGGAGGCGGACACAATTCACCCCACTTGCCACCGAAAAGCCAGCAAAAATCACCCATGAAATATGTTCCTGCCTAAGTGAGTCCACCTGAAAAGTAATTGGCTGGCTCCAGTCAAGAGGCTGTAAATCAACTGTTAGTGTCTTGGTTACCACTTGGACTTATTAAAAGCTTCCGTGGTGGATAAGACCTTATTGAATTTTCATAAATCCTATCTCTGGCCACAGCCCAGGCCACTAATGGCCTGGAAATCTGTATGGAGTGTGCAGAGATATGCTGAGCTAAGCAAAGGTGTGTGGAGGAGGTGAAGAAGGGGTCAGCGTGGGGGTGGGTACCTGTCAAGTTCATTGGGGATGCAGTTGCCTCTTTACAGGAGCATTGCTATTTGCTGAGAAGTCCTGCGTCGTATCATGTGCTGGGCCTCAAAGCATCCACATCTACCTCCTCATTTGATCCTGGGCAAGTTGGTTTCATCCTTTCGTTAAGGCTGGGATCCCATGGTTTTTTTGGGGGGGCTTTTTGCCCCCCGTCGCGGGGGCTTTTTGTCGCCGCCGCCGCCGCTTTTCCCGGCTTTTTGCCCCCCGCTGCCGCGGCTTTTTGCCGCCTCCGCCGCCGCTTTTCGCGCGTTTTTGCCCCCTGCCGCCGCAGCTTTTTGCCCCCACGGCCGTTGGTTTTTTTGGCTTTTTGCTCTCCGACGCCGCGGCCTTTTCCCAACACCGCCGCGGCTTTTTGCCACCGAGGCTTTTTGCTCAGGCCTCCTTGGCTTTTCACCCGCCGCCGCCGCGGCTTTTTGCCCCCGTCGCCACCGCTTTTTGCCGCCGCGGCTTTTTGCCCGCGCCGCTGTGGCTTTTTGCGGCTTTTTGCCCCCCGCGGCCGCGGTTTTTTGCCCCCGCCGTCGCGGCTTTTTGCAGTCGCGGTTTTTTGTCCCCGCCGCCGCGGCTCTGAGGGCGGGAGCGGCAGACTGGGCTGCCAGCTGTACCGGCGTCCTGGCTCGAGCAGCGGCGAGGGGCGCTCCTGGTCCGGCTCTCCCGGCTCGGGGGTTCCTTGCTAAGGCGCCCGCGCCCCGGGCTCCCTGCCTCGGCTGCCGCGGCGATGGGAGACAAGAAGGAGAGCGGTGGCGGGGGTGACGCGGCGGCCGCGGAGGGAGGCGCAGGGGCCGCGGCCAGCCAGGCGCTGCAGCAGTGCCGGCAGCTCCACAAGCTCATCGGCATCTCCATCGGCAGCCTGCTCGGGCTGCGCACCAAGTGCGCTGTGTCCAAAGACCTCAGCCAGCAGGAGAAATGGACAGTGGAGGTAAGGGGGTCGGGGACCCGGGCTGGGCTCGAGGAGAGGCCTGGACACCTCCCTCCGGGCCCCCAGTTCACTCCTGGCCGAGTTTCACCCTTGAGCCCGAGTCGCACCCTTGGAGGCTTCCCCTCCCTCCTGCACTCGCTGATGAGGCAGCCGGAGGACCCGGGACCAGCCCTCACCTTGGGCAGGATTTGTGGGGCGGGTGCGCGGTGGGAACTTGGATGGAGGCTCGAGGGGCCCGTGGGCGGGGTGGGCTGCGTGCGGACATCCCCTCACCCCCCGAATTTCCATCTGGTCCAGCCCTCTCATCTTGTAGGTGAGGAAACCGAAGGCCTGAGGGAGAACTGACTTGCCAGGAACCCCTGTTAAGGAGAATTACCAAAGAGTGGTTATTAAAGGAGCCCTGAGTTGGGAGTCAGACCTGGAGTCCTACACCCTTGGTGAAGACATTATACCACCTTGAGTCTGGCCTGTTGACTGAGGGTGAGCCACTCCATCCTCCTCTGATTGTGGGGTCTTGACCTCAAGGGGTTTCCTGCAGGAAGAAGCAAATGGGTTTAAACTAATCCAGGACCACGGCGGGCTCTGTGGTCTTCATGCATGCATCCTTCTCAGCCTTCGTTGGTGCTCGCTGCCCTTTCAAAACCTCCTCTGGCCTTGGCAGCACCGTGTTCGGGCCCCGCCCCGCTCTCTGTTCACATGTCCGTTTCTTTGGCTTCTCTCCCAACGTCTGTCCCGTGGGCTGGGTGTCCTCAGGTTGCCTTGACCAGCTTCTCCCACTGCGCCCAGCTCTCACGGGATGACTCGTCACCCTGGGCATCAATGGCTGTGTATATGTAATGGGTTCCAAAGCTCATCTCCAGCTGGTCCCTTTACTCTTGTGCTTCCAGTCTCTACGACCCTCCATTGGAAAGCTCCCCTTGGGTTCTGCAGGCTCATCTCTCCTGTCCCAGACTGCCCTCCTCCTCCACACTACTTGTTTCCTGTATTAGGAAAAGGGACCGTCCTGCTCCAGGCTGGCAGGAATTGTAAGTTTGGTGTCTTTGTTGTACTGCATCAGGCACAGACCTGCTGCTCACGCCTCCTGGGCAGTGGTGCCCCTTCCTGGGGCTGCCTGCCTGTGTCAGCCTCCATTGTCACTCTTGGCGGTGACCACAGCAGCCTCCTGGGTCCATGCTCATTCTCCACTTTTGTTTACAGGGAGCTCTAGCAGATGAGATCTCCTTGTCCTCTGGCTTGTCTGACCCCTTACTTGATGTGGTCTCTTTCCATTTCTTGTGTGCCCGCCTAAGCCTGTCTCGCTCTGCTGACAGATCCCACAGGGTCCAGTTCCTCCTAGTGCAGGCACGCACAAGAGCCTGGTGAGTTAATGAATGAAACATCCAGTTTGCCTCTTCTGTGCAATTCTCAACTGCTGTCATTTGCTAAAATTCTCTTAACAGGGTCATTTTCATGTTTTCCTCTCGCTCTCTCCTACCCACCTCCCTACTGGCTACTTCCTTCCCTAAGAAACTTCTCCATCTGCACATCCCACTGCCCCACTCCTCAGTGCGGGACTGGTGTCTCCTGCACCCCAGTCCGCCAGCACTCATCCTGTATGACACCCTCCACATTGCGTGGAAATTACCTGTTGACTTTTCAGTTGTCTTACGAGGCTCAGCCTGAGAACAGTGACTTTATCTCTTCCTGTTTGACTCCCTGGCATTTTTATACATTTTCTGGCTCACATGGGTACTTAATAATTGTCGAATGAATGTGTATTAATTCTAACAGTCTTACTGGTTTTTAGAAAAAACAACAAAAAACTATTAGAAATACATTGAAGGCATTACAAAGTTTTTTTTTTTTTAGTAGGTATTGATTTTGATAGAACGTTAAACGTTTTAGAACTGTGCACATCCAGCTCTAGCAGTAGTTGCTTTCACTGAAGCCGGTTATTCATGGACAAGTTCAGTGTCTGAGGGCAGAACTGCCATGGCAGGGCCATGGAGGAGCGTGGCCACTGTCACCCACTTCGGGGTCTGGCCAGGGTCTTCCTTAGGTCGGATGGGAAGGAGTAACATACAGTTAGGAGGGCTTTGCCACAGTCTGAAGCTCGTTTCTTTAGTAAGTGCGTCATTTTCCTTTAACTCTCGTTTTACTGCATCTGAAATTTATGTGAATTAGTTGTGTTATGCATATTCATATATGATTTAAAAAGGTGATTATATGAATCACTTTATCTTGATTAATTTTAAAAGTGGGTCACCCTATGGCAAACGTTTCTACTTGGTAGATTGTAAAAGAGAAACAAATCACAGCCATGGTTGCTTCTTCCAGCCTGGCCAGGTTTCTGCATCTGTGAGGTAGGCTCTGCCATTCTCCCTGGGGCTCACCCTGCTTCCATCTAATGCCAGCCCTCCACTTACGTGCCTGTCCTGTCTCCCACTCTGCACAGAGTCATCATTCTAAGGAGTCCCCCAGGACCTTTCTCCTCAGCTGTGCCAGTTTCTGCTCTCCTAGGGGGACTGCATCACAGTTGTCTAAGTGGGAGGAGAGGGTGGCTTGGACCAGGCCGGTTAGGCTCGAGGTGCCCCCAGACATCTACATGGAGATGTCAGATAGGCAGTTCAGGGAAGTGGTCAGGGCCAGAAATGTACATTTGGGGATGACTGTGTGTCTGTGGTATTTCTAGCCATGAGACTGAATTCGGTCATTAGGGAGGAGTGAGATAGGAAGTGCCCCTTCCAATATTTGGAGAATGAGAGGCAGCTGGCCTAGGAGATGGGGATGGAGCAGGCAGCGAGATGGGAGGACAGAGGCCAGGTACCTCGAAAGTCAGGAGAAAGGCAGCTCCCTCCAAGAGCCCTGACTAGGTGGGCTGCTGGTGTGGTCAGTTGAATAAGAGGAAGTCTGAGAGTGACTGTCGCATCTTTCCCCACAGCCGGTGTGAACTGCTGCAAACATTGTCAGGTTATGGGATCCCTCGCTCAGTGCCCTCCCCTGACTTCCCTCCACGGCCCATGGGTGCACACTCCACAGGCCGCCTGTCTGTCCCTGGCCGCCTTGCTCTTGTTTTCTGGGATGTCTCACATCCTGGCATGTGTGGGGTGGCTCTGTGCTCACCTCTGCTGGTCAGCTTTCCTTGAGCAGTTTGTAAGGAAAGCAGAAGTCTTCCCGCTGTGCTTGGCATTGGGGCCTGTTCATTGTGTTACTGCTGTGCTCTGTTGTCTTTCAAAAGTTCCAGTGATTTCAGATAGGGGGCTACTCGATGTGGTCAGCAAGTATAGGATTTGAGTCTGTTAACGTCCACTAAGCCAGCCTTCCATAGCTGGAGCCCTGGCCGCTCCTGGGTTGCCGTGGTGACCTAATCATTGTGTACAACAGTGCTTAAAACAAAAATGCTACGTAAACGGTGACTGCTGCCATTTAGAAATAAACAGCTGTGAGGTGCTCAGATTGTGGGGAAATGACCAGACTCCACAGGACCATAATGAAGTGACTCAGGGCTCAGGAAAATAGTGAAGGAAGCCAGAAGAGATGGCAGCAGAGAGAGAGAGGGGTGCTGTGGGGAACCATCGCCACAGCTGGCTCTTCCCCTGGGGAAGAGCTTAGGAGAGCTTGGCTCGGAGCACAAGACAGGTTTGTTAGTGTCCCCGTGAACGTCTCTAGTGTTACCGGTTGTCTGAACGCTAGGAGTCAGTGGGGTTTCTTCATGAGCTGTTCTGTGGAGATGGTAGTCCTTTCTAAACTCTGTGGAGATGGGAGTGTCTGCACCTCCTAGCAGAGTGTTGGGCACGGGGCACATTAAAGACCTGGGGGTCACGTTTCCCAAATGCATCTGACTGCAGACATCCCTCGTCCTCTGTCTTTAGTGGAACAGCCGTTGATGTCTTGTGAGACAGTGTGAGGGGCAGAGCGGCAGGGCTAGAAAAGTGGGTGAGGCCAGCCGTGACACATTCGGTGTCCTGTGTGTATGCTGCTCCTGTGCTGTTTGTGTGGGAGGTGGCGTATGTTGCAGCCGGAAGTATACAGTAGGCTCTCTGGATCAGATTGTGTGGGTTCAGACTGGTCTCTGCCTCCTGTGGCCTTGAGCATGTCACTTCCTTTCTCTGTGCCTCAGTTTCTCATTTGTAATGTGCAGATGGTAGTCCTCATTTGAGGGAACTGCAGTGGCAAGATTAAGTAGCATGGTTCATGTCAAGAGTTTGATGCTGCCTGGTCCAAAAATGGATAAAGGCTGATTGCTGCTGCTGCTGTGTCGTCATGGTTACAGTGGTACCACGCGTGCCTGGCTCCCTCTTCTTTAAAGACCCTGGGTGTTCAGCCTCTGCTATCACTTCCGATTTTCCTGTCAGAAAGAGGATGCTAGGCTCCCTCCCTGGGCTGATGCCGGCCGTGCCCATATGCCGTCTCCGCTGGTGTCACCAGGCACGACATGGTCCTAGCCTGTGCTGGTTTCCCCTCAGCCCCATTAACACCCTCAGGGCTCCCATGTCTACCTTCTTACTGCTGTTAAGTTAGGACAATCGTCCTTTGGGGTCACAGTGGTGGAGGTCACGAAATGATTTCAGTTGTCTGTGTTCACAGAGTAGTCTGAGATGTTACAGTTAGTTGCCTTTGTAAGTACCGAAGACAGTGGAATTATTGAAAAGCCTAGAGCCTTTTCATGTTGTTAGTTGCTCATTTAATCAATCAATCAATTATGTTTTTAAGACTTGGTCTCCCTGCGTTGCCCAGGCTGGAGTACAGTGGCACAGTCATAGTTCACTGCAGCCTTGAACTCCTTCCTTTGGGTCTTGTGTGTGGCACTCACCTGGTCATCCCCTTCCTGTCTTAGATAACATCCCTGAGGACCTCAGAGACCCTTTCTACGTTGACCAGTATGAGCAGGAGCACATTAAACCGCCTGTTATCAAGCTTCTCCTGTCCAGCGAGCTGTACTGCCATGTCTGCAGCCTCATCCTGAAAGGCGACCAGGTGGCCGCCTTACAGGGACACCAGTCTGTCATCCAGGCCCTGTCCCGGAAAGGGATCTATGTGATGGAGAGTGATGACACCCCTGTGACAGAGTCCGACCTCAGTCGTGCACCCATAAAAATGGTGAGTGGTCTGTGGTGGCCGCCCCCAGGGGCCATCCTCTGGAGCCGCGGGCTCTCGTGTGGCGCACCTGGTGCATGGATGGTGTGAACACGGTGTGCAGCGAGGTGGTGGAGACCCGTGCTTTTGCACACTGGCATTCCTGAGGAAACTGCATATCTTTTAAAGCACAGGACTGTTGTGGAGAATGGGGAACAGAGAGCTTTCACTGAGCTCTTTCTCATTGGGAATGCTCTGTGAATGCTGAGATTGGAGTGAGGCCTGTTAATAAAAATACTTGAGGCAGACTTTTTACAGATGAGAACTGTAATTGTTACACCCATTGTGTTAGGTTGTTTCATGCATACTTTGTACTAAAATAACTCAGTCTGCCTTTTTCTCCCCCAAGCATCCCACCCCCATCTTTCTCTGAAGGCTTGCTGCTGGTGTGCCTTTTCCAGAGCGTTCTGGGTCAGGGCCATTCTCGGCGCCTCCTGCACTGCCTTTGTTTGGTTGCTCCCATGGCGTTCCCGGTGAGACTGCGGGTGCCGCGCGGTGGCTGAAGAGAGTGTTACTCCTGTCGTATGAGGAAGCTGCACTAAGGCGTGGTGCAGCTGTAGCAGGTCGAGCTCTGGACTAGGAGCCAGAGCCCTTTGGTGGGCAGTTGGCCTGGGGCAGGTCTCCTGTCTGCCTTCCCACAACCACGACGTGGGAGTCGCACCGCCTTTCCTGGGAGTCCCACAGGGCTGTTGAGGAAATAAGAAATGACAGTGCACTGTGGGCCACAGGGCTGGCCTGCCTGCCTGAGAACGGACTCCTGGTTCCTAACAGTCTTGAGGCTTGGTCAGAAATGCCAGGCTTGAAATAGTGATGGTGAGGGGGAGGCAGGTCTCAAATCTGAGTATCTCTTCAGACAGAAAGGGCGAGGGATGAAGAAATTAGGCCAGGATTCTGAGTATGAGCAGGTTCCCTGCATCAGAACCTGGTAAGAGGGGTGGGTTTGAGGGATTATAGCTGCTGCGTCTGCTCCTAGAGTGCCCACATGGCGATGGTGGATGCCCTGATGATGGCCTACACTGTGGAGATGATAGCGTCAAGAAGGTGGTGGCCAGTGTCAAGTGCTTCTCAATGTTCAGTGCCTTGAAAGAACTTCCGTACGACCTCGAGGACGCCATGTGTTCTGGATCAACAAGGTGAGTGCCCTGCCTAGATGTGGTGTGTGACTCTGCTCCTGTGGCCGGTTTCCTTTTCACTTGAGAGCAGCACACTTCGTCTGTCATGCTGAGACCCAGCCCTTCATTTGGGATGAGTCATATTTTGTGTCCAGAAATGTGTCTGCTGTAGTTAAAAAGAAGCAAAGCAAGCAGGCGTTTCTCCCGCAGGCTGAGAGTAGAGGATGATGAATTTATATGTGAAAACGCAGCACATGTTGGTGCTTTAAGTGCTTTAAAAAAATTTTTTTTGATACAGGGTCTCACTCTGTCCCCGAGGCTGGAGTACAGTGGCACGATCATGGCTCACTGCAGCCTTGATCTCCCAGGCTCCAAGTGATCCTCCTGCCTCAGCCTCCTGAGTAGCTGGGATCACAGGCAGGTGCTACTATGCTTGGCTAATTTATTTTTTATTTTTATTAGAGAGGGATTCTCACTGTGTTGCCCAGGCTGGTCTCGAACTCCCGGGCTCAAACAGGCCTCCCTCCTTGACCTCCTAAAGTGCTGGGATTACAGGAATGAGCCACCACACCTGGCCAGTGAATAATTCCTTTTTATTTTCATGGTATGCACCTATATGCAATAAAGGAGTTTATCAAAATGCCTTTAGAAGGCATTTTGATTATTAAGGGAAAAAAATGGCATTTTCCCAAATGCTATTTTCTCCTTTTACATTTAGAAGCTCATAGTGTAATTTCAAATACAATGTATGTAAAGAATGTTTATTTTTAGTAGTGTCTAATTATTTATAAGGTTACCTTACCAGAGCCTTTGGTTAGTAAGCATCCTGATACGCAAAAAGGTGTTTAAGTTTGCGCATTAATTAACACAGCAAAGGAGCTAGAAGGTTGTGTGGCCCCATGTGAGGCTGTATTAGTGGATCTGAATAAGAGGCTCACGCGGGATGGTTCTGGAGTTACTGATGGTTAGCTTGCACATGCAGAGCCAGGATGGTGCTCCATCTGCTGGCTCCCTGGAAGGCCCCTCTGTCGCTGTGACAGGCGGGTCTTTGTCAGGAGTTGGCAGACGTTTGTGTTTTGACTTTTTCTAAGACAGTTGCCCTGCTCTTTAGCTGTTTTCCTACCCAAGCTTGGGGTTGGTGAACCAGGTGGATGGGCAGACTCCTTACATTTCCTTATCCTGCGGTGAGGTAAGGACAGAAAGCCACAGGGTTTTCTAGGACTCACTGGAGCCTCTGGGCCTTAGTTCAGATTTGGGGGCCAGCTAGTACCATCTCTGCCCCACTCTGCCTCTGCCCACGAGGATGCCTCTTGGTGGCGAGCGCCATGTCTCACTCATCCCTGGCTCCCACTTGACAGCGTGCATGTGGGAAGTGCTTGCAAGAATTCTGTGGAAAATGGTGTTCAGGCCTAGTTCACATTTCCAGAGGAGCCTGAGCTTCGGGGATGCTCCTGTAATGCCAGCGGAAGCTTCCTGTGATCAAAAGTCAAATTTTAGCTTTTCTTTAATATCTTTTATTGATTTTTTCCTCGTGTTAGAAATGATGTAGTTATAGAAAATGTAGAAACTATGGATGAACAAAAAGAATAAAATGTAAATTACCCATAATCTTATCACCTATGAAAATGGTTAACATTTTGGTAAAAATTCTGATAGTTTTTCTTTATTCGTATGTGTTATATAGGCCTACAACCCAGTGGGGAGCTACTGTGCTTTCTGTCGTAAGCCATGTTTCTACTTGGTACGGTTCTGTGCAGTGAGTTTCTGCGCATTGGCCAGATATCTGATGCCAGCTGTTCCAGTGACTCCCCTGTGGCCCTTCTGTGATCTCGGTGTTGCTGGAGGTCGAGTTGTCTCCTCTCCATCTGTGCAGTAGTCTCTGTCCAGCCACGATGATTTCCCTCAGGCCACGTTCCTGCGAGGGGAATGGTGGTTCATATTTAAGGACTTTTTCTTTGCTTGCTTGGTTCTTTTGCCCAAATCTGATCCTAAAGATTGTAACATTTCCCTTTCTATTAGTTTGTGTAGGTGTCTTTTCCCATGTCTTCCCATATCTACATAGAAAAACTTAATTCTGGGTAAAATTGCAGATTCTGGGTAAGAGCATCTGTCTCTTACCCTCCTTCTCTGGTGAATCACTTGTTTGTTATCTTTGCCGGTATTTCTTTGGGCAGGAGGGTATGTTTTTTTTCCCCTGCTTGGTCACGTTTCTCATTTGCTGTGCATTTATAAATGACTTTTCAGGCCGCTGCTGGCCTCTGTTTCTGTGGACTTGGCAGATAAATAGAAGGTAGTCTCCTTGTAACCAGAGACATCATTTTCCTTCCATGCTATTCTCGTTTCTACCTCCAAATTTTAAAGAAATACATTGTATTTCCGGCTCCTGACTCCTCATTTGTGGACATGATCTACTGAGGTAGGACTGTGACAAATGGAAATTACAGTGATTACAGTTTCCATGGCCCTCCACTCCCCTCCTCCTCATTCCCCTGTGGTTGCATTGACAGCTTTGGACACATTCACAGCCAGACTTGATGTTCCTGTGGTCAGGCACCCATTTTCACAGCTCATGTTGCTTTCCTTGTATGATGCTTTGTTTTTCCTGGAGTTAATACTTGCTTTAGTT
The DNA here is from genome assembly GCF_006542625.1 of Nomascus leucogenys. NCBI lineage: Eukaryota > Metazoa > Chordata > Mammalia > Primates > Hylobatidae > Nomascus > Nomascus leucogenys. Next base: position 42,691,835 of record NC_044402.1, on the reverse strand, counting down.
TTCATGACCTTTTCTTTTTTCTCATGCATTATTTACATTTGTATTCAGTGTTTGCCATATTTTACTGTTTTCTTGCCATTTCCATATGAATTTAAGTTCCTTATGTTAGTGGTTTCTCCTTATGTGACTTTCTCCCGGGTGCGAGTCCTCAATGCAGGATGCGATGTTGGCTGAATGCTTCCAAAGCACCTTTTGCAGTGTGAATGCCCGGGTGTGTAGGAAGTGCGGGTTCCCCGAGCATCCTCTCTCACCCGCGCTGTGTTCCTAGGCCCTCTCCAGTGTGGGCTCTCAGATGCCTCACTGGCTTCGAGCTGTGCCCCAAAGCTTTCACTATACAGGTGGGTTTTCTCCCCATTGGAAATTGCTGCATGTTTAATAAGCTTGGGGCTCTTGGTACGATTTCCATAAGGGTGAGTTTTTTCTCCAGCATCAATTCTTTGATGCATAAGGTCTGAATTCCCTTTGGGCACAGGTACCATGTTTCCAAGATGCCTGCTGTGCGCGGGTGCATTTGAGTGCAGATTTCAGCTTCTCACACCCACACCAGGGTCACTCCCTCCTTGGGTTTGGCTCTGTGTTGTCCTCTGCAGCACCTGTGGGGGAATGGCCATGTTCTGAGTTTCTCCTCCTCTGTGGCATCCCTCTGGAACTCTGTCCTGCCCCTGCCTGCATAGTTGCTGCCCCGGCCACCTGCATGTCTGCCATCCTGGACTTTCCTCCCTTCACCTCTGCTCCAGGCCGCTCACCCGCCTCCTCCTGGCCAGGGTCCCTACCTGGGTGCAGGAGCCTCCCTGCCGTTTGAGGAAAGGCTAATGCTGTGCATTTCCATGACCATTTCTGAGACAGTTTCTGAAGGAGCCTTCCTCCACCTTTCCTTGGTGATTGTGTAACTAGATGGAAGCGCTTTCCCCAGCTTAAGGGGGTTGCCCATCTGTCTTCTCTCTTCCAGGCTGAGGAATCTGCTGCCCTGCGGGTTCCCCATCCTGTGTATGACCCGGATGACCTCACTCAGTATTTCCTCCTTCCCAGGTGCTCTGAAGTTTCACCATGAACCACCTTGCAAGGGCTCTTTTTATTTTTTATTGATGCCCAGCCAGTTGTTGTTGTCTCTTTCTCTCTCTCTCTCTCTCTTTTTTTTTTTTTTTGGAGACAGAGTCTCGTTCTGTGGCCCAGGCTGGAGGTGCAGTTGTGTCATTGCGGCTCACTGCAGTCTGACCTCCCAGGCTCAAGCAATTATCCCTCCCCAGCCTCCTGAGTAGCTGGGACTACAGGCATGCACCACCGTGCCTGGCTGATTTTAAAAAAAAATTTGTTTACTAGAGACAGGGTCTCGCTATATTGCCCAGGCTAGTTTTGGACTACTGGGCTCAAGCAATTCTCCTGCCTTGGCCTCCCAAAATGGTGGGATTACAGGTGTGAGCCACCACTCCTGGCCTGTTTTTGTCTTTTTTTTTTTTAAGACAGCTCTACTGAGATGTATTTTATATGAAGTCAGTGAATCTTTTTCCTTGAGTTTTGATAAGCAGTCATTTGTTTAGCATTCATCACAATCAAGGTAATGTTTCCATCGCCCCAAACAAGCTCTTTCATGATCCTTTGCAGTTAATCCTCTACCCCAATGCAGGTAACTACTCATCTGCCTTCTTCACTGTGGATTAGTTTTGCTTTTTTTTAGGTTTTGATAAAAGTGAAGCTGTGTGGTGTGTGCTCTTCTTGTGTTTGGCTTCTTTCAGTGAACAAAGTGTTTCTGAGATTGACCTATGGCATCGCGTCTGTCAGAAGTTCTGTTGGTGCTTGGTGGAGTTCATCGTGTGCATATACCATGGTTCGTTTATCTGTCCACCTGTTGATGGACACTTGGGTTGTTTCCAGTTTTTGCCTATTTTGAATAAAGCCACTAGGGACATTTGTGTGCAGATATATTTTTATTTCTTTCTCTTTTTTTAGATGTAGTCTCACTCTGCCGCCCAGGCTAGAGGGTAGCGGCGAGGTCTCGGCTCACTGCAACCTTCACCTCCTGGGTTCAAGCGATTCTCTTGCCTCAGCCTCCCAAGTAGCTGAGATTACAGGCGCCCGCCACCACACCTGGCTAATTTTTGTATTTTTAGTAGGCACGGGGTTTCACCGTGTTGGCCAGGCTAGTCTTGAACTCCTGACCTCAGATGATCCACCCATCTCGGCCTCCCAAAGTGCTGGGATTACAGGTGTCAGCTACTGTGCCCAGCAATATTTTTATTTCTTTAAGTAAAAATTTAGGAGTAGAATCGCTGGGTCATGTGGTAAGTATATATAACTTAATATAAGTATGTGTAAGTTCAGTCTTTAGAATAAACTGCCAAAATGTTTTCCAATGATTGTGCCATTGAGAACTCCCACTAGCAAGATAGAATTCCAGTTGCTCTACACTTGTTATAGTCCGTCTTTTCTCTTTAGCCATTTGAGTGAATGTGTAACTGTCTCTCATTGTCGTTTTAATTTGTGTTTTCCTAATGGGTAAAGATGCTTGTCTACATTCTTTTATGAGGTGCTTTTTCAAATATTTTGCCCAATTTTTAACTGAGTTGTCTTACCAAGTTGCAAGAGTTTTTAGAAATGTATATATTTGGGAATCAAGGGCCTTGTCAGATGTAAGTATCGTGAAGATCTTCTCCCAGGCCAGCTACCTTTTTGTTTCCTTAACAGTGTCTGTCAAAAAGCAAAGGTTGGCTGGGTGTGGTGGCTCACACCTGTAATCACAGCACTTTGGGAGGCTGAGGTGGGCAGATTGCCTGAGGTCAGGAGTTCAAGACCAGCTTGGCCAAAAGTGGTAAAACCCTGTCTCTACTGAAAATACAAAAATTAGGCGTGTTGTCAGGCGCCTGTAATCCCAGCTACTTGGGAGGCTGAGGCAGGAGAATCACTGGAACCAGGGAGGCGGAGGTTGCAGTGAGCTGAGATCATGCCACTGCACTCTGTAGTCTAGGCAACAGAGCAAGACTATGTTTCAAAAAACAAGCAAAGGCTTTTAAAGTTTTCTTTGTAGCCCAGTTTATCAGTATTTCCTTTTATGGTTTGTCCTTTTGTGTCTTATAGAAGACATCTTTACCTACTCCAAGGTTGTAAGGAGTTTATACTATGTTTTCTTCTAGAAGTTCTTTTGTTTTAGCTCTTACATTTGCCTCCGTGACCCACTTTGAGTTCATTTTTATGAATGATGTGAGGGAAGAATTGAGGTTCATTTTTTTCTTCATATAGATAGCAGTTCTGAAACCATTTATGGAAGAGATTTTCCTTTCCTTATTGAATTACTTTGACAGCTTTGTTGACGATCAATAAACCACATATATGTGAGTCTGTTTCTGCATTCTATTCTGTTCCACTGATCTTTTGTCTGCTTTATAGGAATACTTGAAATTGGACAACGTTAAGTCTTCCAGCCATATCCTTTGTGTTAAAAAATAACTGTTTTTGGCTGGGCGTGGTGGCTCATGCCTGTAATCTCAGCACTTTGGGAGGCTGAGGTGGGTGGGTCACTTGAGGTCAGGAGTTTGAGAACAGCCTGCCTAACATGGTGAAACCTCATCTCTACTTAAAATACAAAAAACTAGCCAGGCATGGTGGTGCATGCATGCCTGTAATCCCAGCTACTCGGGAGGCTGAGACAGGAGAATCGCTTGAACCTGGGAAGCAGAAGTTGCAGTGAGCTGAGATCATGCCACTGCACTCCAGCCTGGGTGACAAGAGTAAAACTCCGTGTCAAAAAAAAAATTGTTTTCACTATTCTATGTTCTTTGCATGCCTACCCTTAATTTTAGAATCAGCTTGTCAGCTTCTATAAGAACACTTGCTGGGATTTTGATTGGGAATGCATTGAAGCTAGATGAATTTCGGGAGAATTGATAGGTTACTAATATTGCATATTCCAGCCCACACACATGCTTATATCTCTCCATTCTTTGTAGACTTAACAGCTTCACAGCTTCTCTCACCCATGTTTTATGGTTTTTCAGGGTAACATTTTGTATATAGTTTAACTTTATTCTGTATCTTTTGTGTTTTGGATTCTATTGTAAATGGTGTTCTCCTAATTTCATTTTCCAGTTGTTTGTTACCAGTCTGTAGAAACGTAATTAATAATTTGTATATTGACTTTATATTTTGTGACCTTGCTAAACTTATTTATTCTAGTGGCATTGAGAAAATTCCTTAAGATTTTCTACGTACAAGATCACGTTGTCTGTATATAAAGTCATTTGTATTACTATTTAATATGTATGCTCTTTTTTAATTGTAAAGGTGTTTTTTTTTGCCTTACTGCACTGTTTAGTACCTCAGATAGAATATTGAATAGAATTGGTGAAAGAAGACATTTTTGCTTGTACTTCATCTTAGAGAATAAACATTTACTGTATTAACCATTGAAATGATGAATGTTGGTTGTAATTTTTTTCATAGATGCCCTTTATTAGGAGTTCCCTGCCCCTGTGCCCCCCTATTTTTTTTTGAGACAGGGTCTCACCCTGTGGCCCAGGCTGGAGTACAAGTGGTATGATCATAGCTCATTGTAGCCTCATTCTTCTGGGCTCAAGCAATCCTTCTGCCTCAGCCTGCTTCATAGCTGGGACTACAGGCACACAGCACCACGCCTGGCTAATTAAAAAAAAAAAATTTTGTAGAGGGGATTTTGCCACATTGCCCAGGCTGATCTTGAACTCCTGAGCTCAAAGGATCCACCCGCCTTGGCCTCCGTCGCCTGGCCAGGAGTTCCCTTCTATTTTAAGTTTGCTTAGGGTATTTTATTCATGAATACATATTGAATTTTGTCAGATGCCTTTTCTGTATTTATTGAGATGATTATATGACTTTTCATTTTTAGTCTGTTGATACAATGAATTACATTAATTGATTTTCAAATGTTGAACCAGCCCTTCCATCCCCAGGACAAACACAAATTGTGTTTATTATTTATTTTATATATTGATGGATTCGATTTGCTAATATATTGTTGATGATTTTTGTGTCAATGTTCTTGGCAGATATTGGTCTCTAGTTTTTTTTCCTCATAATGTATTTCTCTTGTTTTGGTGTTGGGGTAATGTTGGGCTAAAAAAGTGAGTTGGGAAGTATTAAGGTAAAAGGAAAATAAATATTAAATTCACTGGTAAAGCAATCTGGGAGTGGAGTTTTCTTAGAAGATTTTAATTATGAATTTAATTTCTTTAAATATACATATGATAATAGATTTTCTATTTAGCATTGTGCCAGCTTTGGTAATTTGTGACTTTCAAGGGATTTGTCAGTTTTATTTAAGTAGTTGAATTTACTGGCATAAGGTTTATATTTCTTTATTTTCCTTTTAATATACCTGTGATCTGTAGTGACAATGTCCTGTTTGTTTCCTGAGGTTGGCAATTTCTTTCATTTTTCTTTACCTTGATTAGTCTGATTTATCAACTTTATTAATCTTCTAAAAAATCTGCTTTTAGTTTTTATTTTCTCTATTTAATACTTAATTTCCTTTTACCTTTATTATGATTTTGTATTTTGGGTTTAATTTGTTATCCTTGTCTAGTTTTTTAAGGGGAGAGTTAGTTATTGAAGGCTTTTTTCATTTTGAAGACAGGTATTTAAAGCTGTCGATTCCTCTCTAAGCAGCACTTTAGCTGTGCATTATATATTTTTATAGGCTATGTCTTTCATCATTCTCTTTAAAATATTTTGTTTCCCCTGTGGATTCTTGTTTTATCACTGGGTTATCTAGAAGTCAGATGTTTAATTTCCAAATACTTAAAGAGAGATTCTAGATAGCTTTTTGTGTTGTGGTTTCTGGTTTAATTCTGTTGTCAGGGAACATACTGTGTGATTTTCATCCTTTTAAGTTTATTGGGACTTAGGGTCCGCCACATGCCTTACATTGCAGAATGTTTAATATGCATTTGAAAAGAATATTCTGCTGTTTGAAGGTAGAGTGTCTTCAGTGTCAGTTCAGATTGGTTGTTGGTGGTGTTTGCATCTCCTTTACCATTTTCCTGTCTTTGGTCCTATTAGTAGGTTAATCTGAGAGGAGGGTGGAAGGTCCTGAGCTGTGTGCTTGTAACCCGTCGTTTGGTTCTGTCAGTTTTTACTTTGTGTGTTTTCAAAGTCTGTTATGTTTACACATATTCAAGTTTTTGGTATTAGTTGATGAATTAACCCTTTTGTCATCATGAGATGTTGCTTTTTATCACTGGTGGTAATCCTTGTCCCAAAAGTCTACTTCATTTAATGTGGATGTGGATTCAAGAGTGCTTGTGAATAGTGGCTGCACGGTGTATGTTTCCTTCCTTTCACTTTTAACCTCTTGTTGTCTTTCTCTTTAAAGTGAATTTTTTACAGATGCCGTGTAGTTGCTCTTGCTTTTTTATTCATCTGACAATCTCTTGGAGTGTTTAAACCAATTGCATTTAATGTCATTATCCATAAGGCTTGGTTTTACCATCTGGTCTGTTTCTGTTTATCTCTTTTCTTTTTCTTACCTCTTTTAAGGGTTATTTTAGTTTTTTTTTTTTTAGTACTCCCTTTTATCCTCCAGTATTTTGTGGGGTTGCTTTAGGGTTCCTGTCTGCATCTTTAGACCATCACAGGCTGCCTGCAAGTCAAAGTGATGCCACTGCACAAATAGCAGAAGATGCGTCTTTTCCTTGCTGACCTTTGTGTTGTCATTCGTTTTACCCCAGCTGTGCTATTTTGGCTTTCTTTGATCTTTCAAAGTATTTAAAAATTGAGAACAAGAGTCATTAATATTTATCCACATAATTTCCATTCTTCTTCTTGTTAATTCCTTTGCATACATCAAGAGTTTCACACAGTTTGGTCTCAGGATCTCTTCTGTGTTGTTTTTTTTTTTTTTTTTTTTTAGCCAGGCGTGTTGTGGTCGCCTGTAATCCCAGCTACTCGGGAGGCTGAGGCAGGAGAATTGCTTGAGCCCAAAAGGCAGCGGTTGCAAGGAGCCGAAATCACGCTATTGCACTCCAGCCTGGGTGACAAGAGTGAAACTCCATCTGGAAAAAAAAAAAAAGTAGATCCCTCAAATGTCTGATGATCTTTTACTGCCTGCTCAAATTTAAAAGTGAGTAGTAAAAACTTTTCTCAGCAGGGCCAGTCTTTTAAACTGGACTTCACTGTAGGCTAGTTTGGTTCCTGACCTTAGTATTTTAGGTTTCTGTAGGCTAGTCATTCCCCAGAAGATACTTTTCTACTCTCGTGTCTGAAGAGCATATAGCTAGCTGGCTACGTTCTTGGAATTGTGGGAGAAGACTGGGGACTTTAACGTTCAGTATGTGAACTTTCACTGCATCTCCCCATTTTCAGTGCAGTTTTCCCAGACCGCAACTGTGCCTGGACTCTCCTAGTCTAGACATACAATATTTCATTCTTCCCAGAGAATAAACTTTCAGTCTGCTTCCATAATGGAGAAGAGGATTCTTTCTGCTTGTTAGACTCTCAACCATTCCCTCTATCTCAAGGTACAACTTCACTCCCACCTCCAGAAGCACCTAGGGCCTAAAAAAACCATGATCTCTTAGGGGGTCCTGTGTTGTAAGTTAGGTCATTTCGCAGCTTTCCCTGTTGGGAACACTTGGTTTCCAAATACTGTGTTGATTCTTTTTCCTCTTTTCTTTACCCTTTGGATTTGTGCTTTGTTGTTATTGTTCCTGTTGTTGTTGTTGTTACCCTTTAGTATGGTTTTAATGGAGTTTCTATAGAAAGAGTTAGTGCATGACCTAATGTAAATGATGAGTTAATGGGTGCAGCACACCAACATGTCACATGTATACATATGTAACAAAGCTGTACATTGCGAACATGTACCCTAGAACTTAAAGTATAAAAAAAAAAACACAGTTAATGCATGGATTCACTTGTAATCTTCAACTAGATGTTTCTGTTTTCTCTTAACTCCCCTACAGCTGGGGATTTACTTCCACTCCACTGAAACACTGCTTGTCCAGCCATTACTGATGACACATTGCCCAGAACAGTGGTCAGTATTCTGTCTCATTTGATCCATCTCCATCTTTTCACCTTGAAACACTTAGAACATCTTTAATTTTGTTGTGAAATTGATAAATACAAGAGTGTATAAAACATGAAGCATAATATGGATATCTGTACACCCTCCACCCAAATTAAACAATAAGATTATTATCATTGCTTTGCACAGTTTGTGTGAAGTTTTCTTCCTGTTCGTGGCTTCCCAAGACACTGTTAGGTTTTGGTTCCTCTTCCACTTGACTAACTACTACTTCTTGTTCTTTTTTAACTCTTCCTCAGTTCAGGGCATTTTTTTTTTTTTTTTTTTTTTTTTTTTGAGACGGAGTCTCACTCTGTCACCCAGGCTGGAGTGCAGTGGTGCGATCTCGGGCTCACTGCAAGCTCCGCCTCCCGGGTTCACGCCATTCTCCTGCCTCAGCCTCTCCGAGTAGCTGGGACTACAGGCACACGCCACCACGCCCGACTAATTTTTTTGTATTTTTTTAGTAGAGACGGGGTTTCACCGTGGTCTCGATCTCCTGACCTCGTGATCCGCCTGCCTCGGCCTCCCAAAGTGCTGGGATTACAAGCATGAGTCACCGCGCCCGGCCGGGCATTTGTTTTTTAATCTGTACATATTCCTTCAGTGATATCGTCTAATTGTATGATTTTTACTATCTATAAAATAATGATTCCCAGGATAATGTTTACTCCACCTCTTTCTTATCTAAGTGGCATCTCAGAGTTAACATACCCAAACCAAATTCTTGATTTCTCCTCCCAAACCTGCCCTTTCCCCCATGTTCTCTATCTCAGGAAATGACCATTTCATCCTTCTAGTTGCTCAGGGGGAAAACCATAGAGTCATTTTTGACTTCCCTTTTTTTCTCAAATTTCACGTCGTATTCACCAGCAAATCCTATGGTTTCATCCACAAACAAATCCAGAGTTTATTTATCATCTCCATGGTTACTGCTATCATCTCTCATCTGGATTATTGCATCTGCTTCCTATTTGCTCATGATGCTTTCCATTTATGGACCTTATAGAGTATTCTTAGAAGTCAGAGTGAGCCTGCTAAAATATTTAGATCATCACCCTGCTCTGCTTCAAACTCTTACTCAGAGTAACATACAAAGTTCTCTTACTGAGAGTAACATACAGAGTTCTATAGTGGAGTACAAGAGACTACCTCATCTGGTCCCTTTTATCCTTCTGACTTCATCTCTTACTACTTTCTCTTACTCCACTCCAGCCAAACTGGCCTTCTTGCTGTCTTTAAGGATGCTAAGAATGCTCCAACCTCAAGGCCTTTATACTTGCTCCTTCAACCTGGAATGTTCTTCCCCTGGGTATCTGCATGGCTCACCCCTTCACTTCTTTTCAGAGAGAGGCCTTTTCTAATTAATCCACATAAAACAGTAAGCACCCATACTATTCATTTGTTTGTTTGGTAAACTCTATCCCTCCCCACTAGAGTGTAAACTTCATGAGGGCAGGGACTTGTTTGTCTATTTCGTTCACTGTTGCACCCTAGTACATGGCATACATTAAGTACATAATAAATATTGTTTGAATAAATGAACGAATTCTAGGTATTGATTATGGGTAGAGCTGGGTATTTTTTTTTCCTGTTGCCTAGGGCTCTTCAGTTTCTTTTGGTTTCATTTGCTGACCTGTAACTTTATGAACTACTGACTTTGCTTTTACATAGGAAACCTATCTGTGTTCTAAGACATCAGTTGTCCATACACCCAGTATTTTGCATCCTTTGGCTGTTGGTTTATTTCTTAGTAAGTTGGTCTCGTAACTTTTTGAATCAGAGTCTTCACTTTTATTGAAGCTAAACTTTTGGCTCTGGAGGAGAATGAAGGAGAATATTTAATGTAGGAAAGAATGGCTCATTTCTTACTGAACTTTTCCTTAACTTGAAAATTCTCTTGGTTTATGTTTAATACAATATAGATTTTTAATTATTAGAGTGCCTTAAGTGTTAAGTATTTTTTTGATTAAAAGGTAACAAAAAAATTTTTTAATGATGTTCTTTTAAAATTGTTTTTGTAACAGACCGATGTAAAGGAAAAACAGAAAAAACTTGTCGAACAATTAACTGGATTAATAAGTAGTTCACCTGGACCACCTACACGAAAATTATTAGCTAAAAATCTCGCAGCCCTTTATAGCATTGGGGATACTTTTACAGTTTTTCAGACACTTGATAAATGCAATGACATTATCAGAGATAAAGATGACACTGCGGCCTACTTACCAACAAAATTGTAAGTACTTACTTTAACAGGGGCCCTTGAAGTTTTATTTTTTCTTTCAAGGAAACTTAGGAGACTATGGACCATAAAAAACCCCAGGTGGGTGGAACCTGCAACATGCTGCTAACAATGAGAGCTCTAAGTGGATTGAGTTGTGATGGGAAGATAATGAGTTAAATTTTAGGCATGCTGATTCTGGAATACAAATGGGAATATCCAAATGACAGTGTATAATAGGTAGTTGGAAATTCTAGTTGGGATTTTAGAGATTTGTTGGGAATGTAGTTTTGGTGAGTAGGCTGAATCCTTTGATATGAGTAAAGTTACCTAGGAGGAGGAGTATATTTGAGAAGATGGCTAGGGATACAACTCAAGAACATCAACATTCAAGGGGCCACGGTCAGTGTAATCGCTTACAGAGGAAATGGAGAGATTTTTCAACACCTGGATTCTAATTTTTAGGTCTACTTTTAGGTAGTTACCTGGTATCACTAGGTAACTACCTAGATATATTGTGACTAGATTTTTGTGTTTTGTTTAGGATAGATAAAGACCTCAAAAGTTTTAGAGGAGATTAGACAGTACTAGTACTTTCTAGTTTGTTTTGAAGTTTGAAGCTATGTTAATACTTTGATGATTTAGTTCACTGCCACTTAGCATATATACACATAATTTTATAGTTCTGGTTAAGTAGAATTGATTATACATTCATATGTATTTCCAGTGGATCCATGGGTCCTATTTAGGAAATCTCTAATGTATGCCAGCATGTGATGCCAGTCATTTTAAATTTATTATCAGCCTACAGGGTATCAAAAAGCATGAGATTTGGAGTTGAAAAGGTGAAAGTTGATTCCCTGATTCTACTGTTTATTATGTGTTTGATTGTGAGCTAAATTTAGTTAACCTCTCATCTTTAAATTGCTCAGATCACATAGCTTTTATTTATTTTTATCTGTTGGAGCAGGAATGGCTCGCCTCATGGTAGACCACCTGCCCACTTCCAAGATCCAACTACACATAGCTATTAGATGGTGGGTTCTAGGATTTAGGCACAGGTCTGCCAGACTCCAAAGCATCCGCTCTTAACCACCATGTCCCACTTTTGCCTTTAAGGTAAACCCATAGCTATTCACTTACTATTGACCTAAGTGACACTGGGGTCATTTCTTCCTCCTGAAGAAGTGTGTTTCTATTACTTTATTATTCCAAGTGTTCTGTTAATGTAATTTAGATTAAATTTTACAGGTTTACAAATAGTATAGTACTATTTGTAAATTAAGAGGCAGACACTGTGAGCAATGCAAATGTATGGGATATATTCCCTGTTTCTGGAGTTTACATTTCCACTGGCAGGACAAGATAGAGACATATAAAATGGTCAAGTTACAACACAGTAAATGATATACTTTTGTCAAAATGAGTGATTGACATTAAGTGTTATATATAATGACAGAAGAGAGGGATTGTTGAGGATTGACATATTTTGGAAAGTCTTCATAGAAGCAAAGCTTAGGGGCCGGGCACTGTGGCTCACCCCTGTAATCCCAACACTTTGGGAGGCCAAGGCAGGCGGATCACCTGAGGTCAGGAGTTCAAGATCAGCCTGGCTAACATGGTGAAACCCTGTCTCTACTGAATATAAAAAATGATCTGGGAATGGTGGCATGCACCTGTAATCCCAACTACTCAGGAAGCTGAGGCAGGAGAATGGCTTGAACCCAGGAGGCAGAGGTTGCAGTGAGCCGGGACCACGCCACTGCACTCAAGTGTGGGTGACAGAATGAGACTTTGTCTCCCAAAAAAACAAAAAGAAATACTTGGATTTCTTCCCAAAGAATGGGTATAATTTATTATGTACATATATAGATTCTTTTGTATTCCTAACAAGAATACAATTTAACTATAGTATTTAACAAGAATACAGTGTAAATATAGTATAGTATTTGTTGCAGTTATGAAGGATAAACAAATTGTTTTTGACAGTTGAAATTAAGGATTATAGCCAAAAGTGTCCTAGACAAATGCAAATTGATTTCTGAAAAGTATAATTGTGTCATTAACCTGAACAATGACCAGTGAAATTGTCACTTCTTACGGGGCTGCGGTGGCTTGTGTCGGAGCATTTTATGACAAAATGGGGAGAATGTTGGGCAGCGCATTTCCAGAAACAGTAAATAATCTATTGAAATCTCTGAAAAGTGCAGAGGTAAGTTTTACAACCAATATTATTTGAATATTTGCTTGTGGCAAGAGTTAGATGTCAGCTAAAATATGTTTGTTTCTTTTTCTGTCACTGTGGTATTCATATTGCTTAGCAAGGAGGTAATTTCAAATTATTACTTGTCCCTTCTTTTAACATATATCAGGGGGAAGGGAAAGAATGCTTTTCTTTGACAAGGAATAGGGTTACCTATTATTTTTTATTTAGTCCTATGGTACTTTTGGATTGGCTTTTTTTTTCTTTTTTCTTTTTTGGTGCCATAGCTAATGTGTTAATTTCCTGGTTGCTGTAATAAATTACCTTAGACTGGGTGGCTTAAAACAACAATTTATTGTCTCACCGTTCTGGAAGCTGGAGGTTTGCGATAAAGTGTCAGCAAGGCCATGTTTCCACTGAAGTAGATTTAGGGAAGAATGCTTCCTTTCCTTCTTACCTTCTAGTGGTTGCTGGAAATCTTTGATCTTCCTTGGCTTGTAGATGCATCTCTCCCATCTCTGCCTCATTTGTCACATCACCTTTTTCCTGTCCCTTTGTGTTTTGTGTCTAAATTATTTTCCTGTTCAGTGATACCAGCCTGGATTAGAATTGGATACCTCTTCTGGGAACTATTTGTCTATTCATTCATTAAAAAAGAATTGAGGACATATTATTTGTCAGGCATTAAACATACAAAGATGGTCCTGACCTCAAAGAACTTACAGTTTAGTGGAAGAGATCTAAGTGTGAATAAGCATTGTGATACACTGATGAGTATACTATTAGAAATAACAATAAGCACTATGAGAATATGGATATAAGAGTTTGAGTTAGTCAGGAGAAGATGAAGGTTTGCTATATTTCTGACATGTTTTCTTAAATGTGTTGGGTGTTTTCTGCTTCCTCTTTTGGATCGTTTATATATTATTTCTTAACTTTTTTACTTAATATTTTACATTCTGAAATATTTTATATATTGAGATATGATATTGAAGCTTTTGAATCTGTCTTCATGTTTTCATTATATTATATGTACTTCAGTAAGTCATAGAAATATTGGAATATATTTACTTAAAACCTAATTTTTTAGAAAGATATTATTTAATTGACTATTCTTACTTGCCAGGTACTTTCTAGAATACTTAATTTTATTGTACTTTTCATTATTTACTGTTTATAATTTGGAGGTGAGACCATTAGACCCAAAGAACTTTTGTCTTGGTATGTTCTTGTTTAAATATGGAATTTAGTTTACAAAATAGTTTTGTATACATGTCTAGTCTCAAGGGCGAAGTGAAATCTTAATGAGTCTACAGAAAGTTCTAAGTGGACTGGGTGGTGCAGCAGCTTCCTCTCATCGTGATATTTAAAAGAATGCCAGGTCTCTCTTGACTGATGGTCAATGGCTGTTCGATGTGCAGTGGCCAAGGTTAGTACTCAACCAATTTAGAATACTGCTCTTTATCCTTCTTGCTCTTAAACAGTCTATGATTTTTTTTCTTTTAAAATTTTAAATTATGTTTTGTGTTCCAACAGATTAGTTTCATTTTCTAGAATTATATATAATAGTATCACATAATGAGATGTACATTTGTGTATGTGTATTCTGGCTTCTTTCACTTAGTATAATTATTTTGAAATTCATTTATGTTGTTATATGTATCCATAGTTCATTCCTTTTTATTGCTGAGTAGTATTTCATTGTATGGATATGTCACATTGATTTGTTCACTCACCTGTTACAAACATTTGAGTTGCTTCCAGTTTTGATTATTACAAAAAAAGCTGTTGTGAACATCTGTATATAAGTTTTTGCATGAACATATGCTTTCATTTCACTTCAGCAAATACCTAGGGATGGAATAGCTGATTGATAGGGCAGATTTAGTTTAACGTTCAGAAAACTACAAAACTGTTTTCCAAAGTACTTGTGCCATTCTACATTTCTGCTAGCAATGTGTGAGAATTTCAATTCCTCCATATCATCACCATTGTTTGTTACTGGCAGTCTTTTTAATTTAAGCCATTCTAATGGATACATATCTCATTGTATCTCATATCTCAGTGGTATCTCATTGTGGCTTTAATTTGCATTTCCCTAATGACTAATGATAAGCATATTTTCAGGTGCTTATTTGCCATCCATATCTTCTTTGAAGAAGGATGTGCTCAATCTTTTGTCCACTGTTTTCTTAAGTTGTTTTATAATTACTGACTTTTGAGAGTGTCTTATAGGTTTATTACATATTCCTTTATCAGATATGTGATTTACAAATATTTTTCCTAATGGGTGGCCTGTCTCTTTATTCTCTAAACGGTGCCTTGTAAGGAAAAGACATTTTGAATTTCATCCAATGTATCAATTTTTCTTATATGGATTGTGCTTTTGGTGTTGTATTTAAGGAAACATTTCATAAACCAGGGTTTGTCCTATGTTTCCTTCTAGAAGTTTCATAGTTTTATACTTAGATATATGATCCATTTTGAGTTAATTTTTGTATATGGTGCAAGGTTTGAATCAAAATTTTTTGGTTTTTTTTCAATATGGATATCCACTTCTTCCAGTACCATTTCGAAAAGGCTTTTCTTCACTAAACTCCCTTTGCACCCTTTGTTGAAAATCAGTTGTGTGAATATGTGTAGGTATAATTTTGGACTCTCTATTCTGTTTCTTTGATCCATTTGTCTATCTTGATGCCAACAACACTTTTCTTAAAGACTTGTAATAAGTCTTGATATCAGGCGCTGTTAGCCTTCCAACTTTGTTCTTTTTCAAAATTGTTTTGCCTGTCTAGGTTTGTCAATGTCTACAAAAATACCATGCTGGGATTTTGATTCAGGTTGCACTGAATTTGGAGAGAATTGCCATCCTAACGATATTAAGTCTTCCATCCTATGGACATGATATATCTCTCCATTTATTTTCGTCTTTGATTTCTCTTAGCAACATCTTGTAATGTTAAACATACAGATATTGACAGAATACAAATAAGACTGGGGAAATATGACTAAAATCATGAATTCTAACAATGCCAACATCCAGGCTGGGCATGGTTGCTCACGCCTGTAATCCCAGCACTTTGGGAGGCCGAGATGGGTGGATCACCTGAGGTCAGGAGTTCGAGACCAGCCTGGCCAACATAGTGAAACCCCATCTCTACTAAAAATACAAAAATTAGCCAGGCATCATGGCACATGCCTGTCAATCATTTGCCAGCATCTATTGAGATAATGATTTGATTTTTCTTCTTTAGTTTGCTAATGTGGTGAATAACATTGATTAGTTTTAGAATTTTAACCAATATTGCATTCCTAGGATAAATCTCACTTGGTCGTGATATATTATCTTTATTATATGTTATTGTATTAGAGTTGCTAGAAGTTTGTTTAGAAATGTGTATCTGTGTTCATGAGGGATATGGGTATGTAGTTTCTTTTTCATGTAGTGTCTTTGTCAGGTTTCAGCATCAAGGTGATACTGACATTATAGGATTAGCTGGAAAGTTCCTTTCAATTTTCTGGAAGAGTTTGTGTAGAATTGGTATTATTTCTTACCTGAACATTTTGTTGAATTCACTGGTGTAGCCATCTCCTAGAGTTTTTTTGAGGGAAAGATTTTGAAGTACAGAATCAAATTTTAACACAGATATTGGGCTATTCAGGTTATCTGTTTCTTCTTGAGTGAATTGTCTGTTTCCTCTAAGTTATCAATTTTATTGGCATAAAGTTGTTCACATATTCTCTTTAACTTTTTAAAACATGTTAAATCTGTAGTGATTTGACCTCTCTCATTTCTAATTTTGGTAATTTGTATTTTTACTGTTTTTTTTTTTTCCTGATCAGCCTGACTAGAGATTTATCAAATTTATTAGTTTTCTTGAAGAAGAAACTTTGGTTTCATTTCTACTATTTTTTTAGTTTCCTAGTCATTAATTTCCTTTATTATTTCCTTTTTCTGCTTACTTTGTGTTGAATTTGCTCTCCTTCATCTAGTTTTTTAAGGGTGAAGCTGAGGTTATTGATTTGAGACCCTTCTTCTTTTCTAATGTGGTGGTTTAGTGTTGCGTGTTTCTCCCTAACTAGAAACTCTCTCAAAGCAGTAGGCTGGGACAATTGTAGGGTTCATCTTGTTTTTTCCTCATCTCTTAAGGATACCTTAAGATGCATCACTGCCTGATGTCCAGTGTCTTGAAAACTGTTGTTTCATTTATTTTGTGGAGTTTTTTGGTTATCTCAAGAGAGGTGGTGAGTCTCGTTCTTACTATTCCATTTCTGGAAGCAGATGTTGTAGGATGTTATTTACTTTTTTGTTTTTAATTCCAGTGTCTACTAGAACTACAGAATGAAACTGTATTTGTATGGACTGCTGAACTAGAAAATATAGCCACTCTCTGCTTTAAGGCTTTGGAAAACTCAAATTATGGGGTACGAGTGGCAGTATCTAAACTTTTAGGAAGAGTCATGGCCACAGCATTAATGCCAAAACAGGCAACAGGTGTTGTTTGCCCTTGATTTAGACCATAACAGACCTAATTAGTTATTACATACAGGCAAGTCACTGTAATGGATTTAAAATTTTTAAGTATCTTTGTCTACTTTTTCATAAAATGAAGGAACCTGGCCGGGCGCAGTGGCTCATGCCTGTAATTCCAGCACTTTTGGGAGGCCGAGATGGGTGGGTCACGAGGTCAGGAGTTCAAGACTAGCTTGGCCAAGATGCTGAAACCCCGTCTCTACTAAAAATACAAAAATCAGCCAGGCATGTTGTCATGCTCCTGTAATCCCAGCTACGTGGGAGGCTGAGGCAGGAGAATCACATGAACCCAGGCGGCAGAGGTTGCAGTGAGCCGAGATCGCGCCACTGTACTCCAGCCTGGGCGACAGAGCAAGACTCCATCTCAAAAAATTAAAAAAAAAAAAAAGAAAGAACACAAATGGCATTTTCCTTGATATAGTCACATTTTTTGTGATGATAATGTACAGGATATCTAGTAATTATGCTGGACATATAAGCACATAAGATATATGAAATGATTTTGGATAATGTATAAGGTACTGGAATCTGGCACTTTATTTGCTGTTTATTTTAAGTCTCTGATGAGTAGATCCCCATTTCTGCCACAGTATTAATTTTTAATTTTTCTTGATTATCATTATAAACAGAATCAGAGGCAGCATTGAGTTTTCAGATTACTCTTGCTTTGCTTCACAGTTCCATAGAGGAGATATCTCAGGGGTGCCTGTGAGCAGATGCTGAGTGAACTCTGCCCCAATCTTGTCCCCACTTCTACCCCACCTCTGTATCATAGAAAAAGAACCACATGTTTTAGGTTCAAGTCCTGTCTCTTGTATTTATTAACTGTGAAACCCTATTTCACTTCTTTGAGCTTTGATTTCTTCATCTTTCAGGATAATTATTTCAGTAGATGATGATGATGATAATGATGATGATGATGTAATGTTTTAAAGTGCTAACTTTGTGCCAGGCACTGAATTAAGTGTATTACAAAATTTAATCCTCATAAAAGTACTGTTATTACTGTTTTATAGATGAGGAAATTGAGACTTAGAGAGATTCTGTAACTAATTTTCTAAAAACTGTTCTGTGTTGGAAATGAAATTAAAATCCCAGGCAGCCAGATACCAAAGCTTGCATTCTTAGCCATGAGCTTTGTATCTCCTCTCTACAGAATTTTTGTGAGGATTGCATTTGCTACTATATGTGGAAGGACTTCCTAAAATATGAAACTCTGTACCAGGGATGCCGATTCAGTTGCATTCCCAGTAACATTTTAATCTACTGGTAACTACTGTATAGAAAGCACTGTGATGAGAAAAGTTTTTTGTGTCCACCTCAGGCGGGAATGAGAACTGAGATCAGTTAGTAGTAGCTGCTGTGGGTATGCTTTGTCCTTATTGTGTTATACACAGTATTATCATTATTATTAGACTATTTTGCATCGATTTATTGAATTGCTTTTATTTCTAGCTCTTTCCATTTTCTGAGCATTTTTTCCTTTGGAATTGAATTCAGGTTTACAAGTACATTGAAAATTTTAAGAACAAAATTATAAGGAAACTAAACCATTTCCCCACTGTAGTGAAGTATCCTTAAAAATAATTACTTGAATTATGAAGCTAAGTGCCTCAGAAATATATTTGCTTATAGTTTTATTTTTCTTCTTGACAGTAATGCGTCAGAATGTGAAGCAAGTAACATTTGATGAAGTCTTAGAACTCATGGCCACAGGATTTCTGCGTGGAGGGTCAGGTTTCTTTTTTTTTATTATTATACTTTAGGTTTTAGGGTACATGTGCACAATGTGCAGGTTTGTTACATATGTGTCCATGTGCCATGTTGTTTTGCTGCACCCATTAACTCATCATTTAGCATTAGGTATATCTCCTAATGCTGTCCCTCCCCCCTCCCCCCACCCCACAAAAGTGGGTGAAGGTCGTGAACAGACACTTCTCAAAAGAAGACATTTATGCAGCCAAAAAACACATGAAAAAATGCTCATCATCACTGGCCATCAGAGAAATGCAAATCAAAACCACAGTGAGATACCATCTCACACCAGTTAGAATGGCCATCATTAAAAAGTCAGGAAACAACAGGTGCTGGAGAGGATGTGGAGAAATAGGAACACTTTTACACTGTTGGTGGGTCTGTAAACTAGTTCAACCATTGTGGAAGACAGTGTGGCGATTCCTCAGGGATCTAGAACTAGAAATACCATTTGACCCAGCAATCCCATTACTGGGTATATACCCAAAGGACTATAAATCATGCTGCTATAAAGACACATGCACACGTATGTTTATTGCAGCACTATTCACAATAGCAAAGAGTTGGAACCAACCCAAATGTCCAACAATGATAGACTGGATTAAGAAAATGTGGCACATATACACCATGGAATACTATGCAGCCATAAAAAATGATGAGTTCATGTCCTTTGTAGGGACATGGATGAAACTGGAAAACATCATTCTCAGTAAACTATCGCAAGGACAAAAAACCAAACACTGCATGTTCTCACTCATAGGTGGGAATTGAACAATGAGAACTCATGGACACAGGGAGGGTCAGGTTTCTTAAAGAGCTTTGGAGAAATGTTAAAAGTTGGAGGGTCTGTTAATCATGAAGTGAGAATTGGAGTTATGCAGGTTTGTAAAACATACGTGTAAAAGAATTTTGTCCAGGCATGGTGGCTCACGCCTGTAATCCCAGCACTTTGGGAGGCCGAGGTGGGCAGATTGCCTGACGTCAGGAGTTTCAGACCAGCCTGACTAACACGGTGAAACCCCATCTCTACTAAAAACACCAAAAAATTAGCCGGGTGTGGTGGCACACGCCTGTAGTCTCAGCTTCTCAGGAGGCTGAGGCAGGAGAATCGCTTCAACCAAGGAGGTGGAGGTTGCAGTTAGCTGAGATTGCGCCACTGCACTCCAGCCTGGGCGACAGAGTGAGACTCCATCTCAAAAAAAAAAAAAAAAAAAAAAAAAGATTTTGTTCATATCACTTGTGAAACTTCATGGAAAACTGTTACTAAGTAACAGCTCACACAGACATTTTTAATATTGTCTGGTTTCTTTCTAAATGTTTCTTTTACCAAATGAATGAATTACATTCAAATTCCAAATTACATGCTTATATGGAAATTCAGTAGATATTTAATAATATATAAATAAGCCTATGTCTACTATATTTGTGTAAATATCTTTAAAGTTCCTACATTTTGCTTAACAGAAAATCAGATATAAAATAACTCAGTTTTCACTGAAACTGTATTCAGGTAGCTTGAGCATTTAGATTTTAATATTCTCCAACAACCCTGTAGCTGAAAATATTGGTTAATGCTTTGATTGGATTTTCTATGTGTTTAATCACCAATGTAATTATAAGATTATATCTGACTTGGAATTATAATTTCAAAATAACACAGAATAAGAGGTTATGGTTAGTGATCTAATAATAATTAACACCTAATAAGATGAAATGGTGATCATAGTCAAGATCCTAACTGTACCTTGATCCTGAAACAAGTATAAAATATAAGTAAACAATTTTTTAACTTACAGAAAAAGTTGTATGTAAGGGTTTTATAGCTCTAAGTCAGTGTTTATTTAGGATGTTAAGCTTTTCTTGTTTCTGTAATAACCTGTTACCTTCCCGATCACTGGGGTAAATTCAGCTTCCCTTCCCTTTCACTGCTGTCCCTTTATGTTCTTCATGCAGTTGTTATCTTAAGGACTGTTTTTTAGTCAAAGATACTTCACTAATAATTCATATTCCAGAAGTAGTAAAAAGACCTCAAGTTTAAATTTTCTCTGTTTCAGCCTCAAATATAATTTATTCTGCATGCTGTTATCAGTTATTTTAGTAGTTGCTTTATCTTTGATTTCTGTTCAGTTATGTGAATGTATCTGAAGTCGTACCTTCCTCTATTTACAGGCGTTGTGTTGTTTTTGTGACAACATTGGGTGGTCAGTGGTTGGAGCGCAGCTTTGCCACATTCCTGTCCCACGTACTTGATCTGGTTTCCCATCCTCGGGCAACACAAACACACGTGGAGGCTGTGTACTCCAGACGATGTGTTTCCTTTATCCTAAGAGCTACTGTGGGCAGTTTGCTAGGTGAAAAAGCCCAGATTGCAGGTGCCAAAGAAATCTGCCAAGCTATTGGAAAACAAATGAAAGCCGTAGGTAAGAATTGGTATCATTATATGTGTTGATTACCTTAGTCATTTAGTTCTTTATTATTATTTTTAATAAATATCCGTAAGACTGATGAGTTTATCTTTCTGTGTGTTTTCATGGTGATTTTTATTGAATACTCTTATTTGATACTAAAATCACAGAATTACAGTGAAATAGAGTTGTTAAAGATTTGGGTGGCGTGTTGGTAAGATTGTGTTTTCTGTTTTCTTTCTAGTACCTGTACGGATTTTATAACTTTTCTGGCATGCAGCAGCACAGTGGTTGCTGTCTTCAAGGAATAATCTATGGTCCTCTTTCTGCTTTTAGAGCCTGTTGTTTTATAAAGATATATTTTTATTGTTTCTTTTCCTCCCCTCGTAGGCCTAATATGAAAACTTAGGAACAATTACAGATGGTTATTAGCCCTCTATAAGATGTACTGTGAAATCTCAGTTATACGTAATTACAAGACATTCTTTTCTAAAAAGTATCAATTTTATAAATTTTTCAATTTAACAAATAGTTACTGAATGTCTTAGATTTTCAGAGCAGTAATTCAGGGTTCAAATAATGAATGAGATAAAGTTTCTCCCTTCATGGAGCTTTTAATCCAGTTATAAACTAAATATAAAAGCAATACTAAAAGCAAGGCAAAATATAAATTCTAAAAGTTTAGTTTTTTCACTATTTTTCACTATTTCACTATACTAACTTTAATAAGGGAAATTATATTGACTAATAGAGGTCTTTTGAAATAAGGATTTAATGAATACATATCAATAATTTATTTTTTAGATATATATGTATTAAATGTTTTATAAAATTAGTAAAAAAAATATAAATAGTTGTAGTTTTTGTTGTTTATAATGGCTTACTTAGTAAACTAGTTTTATTTTTTATCTTACATTATTTTATTTAAGACAGAGTCTAGCTCTGCTGTCCGGGCTGGAATGCGGTGGTGCAATCTTGGCTCACTACAACCTCCACTTCCCAGGTTCACATTATTCTCCTGCCTCACCCTCCTGAGTAGCTGGCATTACAGGCGTGTGCCACCACACACCCTGCTAATTTTTGTATTTTTAGTAGAAACAGGGTTTCACCACATTGGCCAGGCTGGTCTTGAACTCCTGACCTCAAGTGATCCACCTGCCTTGGCCTCCCAGAGTGCTGGGATTACAGGTATAAACCACCATGCCCAGCCAGTAAACTAGTTTTAAATGTATAGAGCTAACTGAAAATTATGAATTGTGAATTAAAGAGTGTTTAAATTAATGAGATATCATTCCTTAAATATGCTAAAATAGTCATCTATCTTAGATTCACAACTTAAAGAATAATTTGCACATTGATTCATTGAGGAAATGTTTAGTGCCAGAAACACTGCACCAAATGGTGGGAGTAAAATAGCAAGCCGGATGCACACAGCACCTGTCCTCAGGGAGCTTAAAGTTTAGCAATCAAAAGCTAGAGTTTATGCATTTCCAAGTCCAGAAATGCCTAAAAACAAAAGAGTTATTTGGCCAGGCATGGTAGCTCATGCCTGTAATCCCAGCACTTTGGGAGGCCAAGATGGTTGGATCACTTAAGCCTGGGAATTCTTTGAAAACAGCCTGCCCAACATGGCGAAACCCTGTCTCTATTAAAAAATACAAAAATCAGTCAGGCATGGTGGCGTACACCTGTAGTCCCAGCTACTCAGGAGGCTGAGTTGGGAGGATTGCTTGAACCCAGGAGGCAGAGGTTGTAGTCAGCTGAGACGGCACCACTGCACTCCAGCCTGGGCAACAGAGCAAGACTCTGTCTCAAAAAAAAAAATTTAATTATAGTCCTCAATTTGTTAATCTATTATATCCTATTCTGTATTATGTATTTTATAGTCTATTAATTCATAATGAATGTAAAAAAGAAAGTTTTATTATCATTTAAAGGTTCTTAATGTTAAGGTCATAAATTCGTTATTTGATTTTTTTTTTAAATCCTGAAAGCAGAATTAAATATAATGATATGTGTTGGGGATTTGTGGGCCAGAATGTATTCTCAGTTAGTAGTTTGGCAAGGGATCTTTGGTTGTCTCTTGTCAAACACATTTCAATTCTAGTGGAAGCTAAAAGGTTGGGGTAGCAGGCAGCAAGGCTAATTAATGGGAACTTACAGAAACATTCCAGTAAGAGGTACTTAAGGCATTTTCCTTATAGATCCATTTTCCGGTCAGTAATTTAACAGATACCTCCAATATACTGGAACACTTAAAGTAGCAATGGTAATAAAGTAATAATAGCTGCGAGCATTTATTGAATGTGTGTTATGGGCAGCATTGTGTTAAATTTTTTATATGCACTGACTTTTTAATCACCACAGTACCATTTGAAATAGGCATGTAAGCCTATTAACAGATAAGGAAATTGGGACAGAAAAGTTGAATATCTTGCCCAATGTCACATAACTAATACAACTAGTGGAATTGGGATTTGAACCCAAGTCTTGTTTCTGCAGTATCTGTGCTTTTATACACTGGATTGCTGCTGCTTTCTAAAATTAGGTTGTATTCCTGGAAGCAAAGATATATCTCAGTATGTATTTTAGCATTATTATAAAGCCATTAAACAATGTTTTTAAGTCACTTCAGTGT
Organism: Nomascus leucogenys; assembly: GCF_006542625.1. Lineage (NCBI taxonomy): Eukaryota > Metazoa > Chordata > Mammalia > Primates > Hylobatidae > Nomascus > Nomascus leucogenys. Next base: position 42,668,044 of record NC_044402.1, on the reverse strand, counting down.
TTAGTTCTACAAGTTTTCCACTGAGAAATAACTGCATGGTTTTTAACACTCAGACATCAACTGGTATGGCTAAAATCATAAATTGTGTAGACCAAAAAAATCATACCACAATTCATTTATCCTATGTCAAAGACATGATTTTGTGTTTCCAGAGCAGTAGTGAATGACACAAGTGGAGAAAACAAATCTGGTGCAGCAGACATTGCAGCAAACCAGCATGTGATGGTCTGTGCCCTCCAGGAACTTGGGAGCCTGGTGCAGAGCTTGAATGCCACCGCATCCCTTCTTATTCAAGAAGCGTCTATAGGTATGACATTCAGTTACTTGCTAGCATGTTTTTTCACTTTTTTCAGTCGTGTGATTGATATTTAATTCCCGATTAGTTGCTTATCATCATCATTAGCACTTCAGATCATCAAGTTTTACTTAAATTAATATTTGTTGTGATTGGCTGGGCACGGTGGCTCATGCCTGTAATCCTAGCACTTTGGGAGGCCCTGGTGGGTAGATCACTTGAGGTCGGGAGTTCGAGACCATCCTGGTCCATCATGGTGAAAGTCTGTCTCTACTGAAAGTACAGAAATTAGCCAGGTGTGGTGACACGTGCCTGTAATCTACTTGGGAGGCTGAGGCAGGAGAATTGCTTGAGCCCAGGAGGCATAGGTTGCAGTGAGCCAAGATCATGCCACTGCACTCAAGCCTGGGACAAAGCGAGTCACAAAAAAAAAAAAAAAAAAAAAAAAGATTCCTTGTAAAGAATATTAAGAATATTGAACTAAATGGTTAAAGTTTTGGAACAGAAATCAAAAGCTATTGTGGTAGTTTTTTTTATAAAAATTGACTAAAATTTGTTGAAGACTTCTATTAAATTTTACATCAACATTGAATATAATTGTACTATGTTCTTCATAGAAAATGTTCCTTTGAAGTACTCTACTGGATGTAGTTTTAGGCAAAGTTGTGGATCTATATGTGTAAAATCTTGGTGATTGTGATTTCAGTTATTGTTTTTTAGATAGTCTTTGAGTCTCTGAAATCATTTGACTTCATTAAAGAGTAATATTTTGAGTATTTCTTTTTTAGGGCTTTTGGAGAATGTGACTTCAGTGCTTCTTCATCCAAGCATGGCTGCCCGACTTGCTGCTGCATGGTGTTTGCGCTGTGTGGCTGTGGCGTTACCTTTCCAGCTGACACCGTTTCTAGACAGGTGTGCAGAACAGCTCAACAACTTGAAGACCTCACCAGAAGCTGTCAGTGGATATAGTTTTGCAATGGCTGCTTTGTTAGGTGGAGTACATCAGTGTCCTTTGGGCATTCCTCATGCCAAAGGCAAAGTATGACGGAGATCCTAGACTTGGGAATGCTGTCACTTGGGCTTTGGTCTTTATAGGAACGCTGCTGTGTTTAATGTTGAACAGGATGGTCAAATAACAGTTTTACTATGTTAACATAAAACATAGTGTTCTTACTATGGGTTTAACAGACCCTAATTATAATTTGATATTTAATTCTGATGTAAGGATAATAGATTTTGTCTAAGTATAGTAACATGTTATAATTTATTTTAGAGGGAAAGAGAAAAAAACAGCCTAAGCAACATAGTGAGACCCCATCATTAAAAAAAATGAAAAAAGTTAGCCAAGCTTCATGGTCCTAGCTACTGGGGAGGATGGGTTGGAAGGATCACTTGAGCCCAGGAGTTTGAGGTTACAGTGAGCTATGAACATGCCACTGTCCTCCAGCCTGGGTGACAAACCAAGACCTACCCTGTCTCAAAAAAAAAAAAAAACACTCCAACCTTGTACTAATATAGTATTTATTTGAAAGTCAGAGCTTTTCTTTCAGCTTTTAGAAATAAAAGTTCACATTGGTATATATTTAAAGATGTTAGGAGAATATGCTATTGTAATATTTAGCATTTTGATAATGTTTAGTGAAAATTGAGTGGTTTTCATAAATCATGGCTGGGCATGGTGGCTCATGCCTGTAATCCTAGCACTTTGAGAGGCCGAGGCAGGTGGATCATTTGAGATCAGGAGTTTGACACCAGCCTGGCTGACATGGTGAAACCTTGTCTCTACTAAAAATACAGAAAAATTAGCTGGGCATTGTGGCCCCTGCCTGTAATCCCAGCTACTTGGGAGGCTGAGGCAGGAGAATCACTTGAGCCCAGGAGGCGGAGGTTGCAGTGAGCTGAGATTGCACCACTGCACTCCAGCCTGGGTGACAGAGAAAGACTCCGTCTCAAAAAATAAAATTTAAAAATGGTAGCTTTTTTCTTCTCCTTTCTTTCTGTTTTATACTACTGTCATGGTTTTCTTCTCAGTAATCTTAAGTGTTTATATAAATATTATTTGAAACTTTACATAGACAGATTAGGGCTAGATTTTTAAATTTTGATTTTTTTTCTGAGACCTTAAGTCCAGGTCCATTCACAGGAGTTGCATAGCTACCGATGAAATCCAGGCTTCCCTCTCACTTTGTCATATAGTTGCTTCCTCATTCTTCTCATCTTCCTCAGACTTTCCGTCTTCCCCACATGTCCCATCTTCCTCACACCACTTTCATATTTTATATTTGCCCAGAGACTCTTAGGGACTACCCAGTACTCAGAGAGTAAAATATAATCTCCTTTGTCTGGTAAACTGGTGTCTTATAATTTGACTTCATTCCGTCTGTTCATTCTAATTTCCTGTTGCTCTAATTAGACTAGTAAAACCAGCTTACTGTTGAGTAAAACCAGCTTATCTATGGCAAGAGCAGTTTTGAAACAGGTATTTGTAATGTGATTTTATTGCCAAAGTGAGGTATGTCTCAAATATTATTTGTTAAAAATGGACAAATATAACATCTTTAAAGCAGTTTTCAAGAACTTTAGGAAAGTTGAGAATTTATTATCCAAATTTTAATCGAGACCTTTCTATAAATATTGGATGAGATTGAAAAACGAGCATCTTGATTTGGTAAGATACACTTACTCCCTTTGATCACATATATTTCTGAGACAACTCTTTCAGCTATAATAACTAAGACCAAATCTTGTTAATAAACTGAACTTAAACTGGTTATCTCATCAACCTTTGTTTTCTTCTTTCATCCAGTAGACTCGGTGCCTACTTATAAGTTAATGTCTGATGTTTGTCTGTCATGTTTATTAATGGCATTTACCTTTTTCATGGTCCTGCCACTGCCACTTTTGGTCTGTTTTGGTCAACTTTGGTGTTAATAGATATTGGGTACTTTCTATATGCCAGGTACAATATTAGGTGTGTCTGTTTTAGGGGATAGAAAACAGGTTCAGGAGAATTAAAGTTATGCAAGTAAGTGGCAGAAATAGGACCCAGATCTAGCTCTCAATACAAAGCCTTTGCTCTTTTTTTGTGTTGCTGCCTTTCAGTAATGTACGCACACATGTGTACACACACACCCTACGTTCTACAATTTAATTGCGGTCTATTTTTATTTTAAAGTTGTCTCAGGATAGAAGCTTCAATTCTGTAGAAGTGACTCGAGAAATACTACCTTCTTGTGTGTAATGAAGGAGACGATATATGCTAGGAACATTCGGTCTAGATCACAGTTGATCCATGACAAATTTTAAAAAACTACTGGAATAACTATTATAAAATACTCATTTGGTAGAGTCTGGGAGTGAGCTAGCTCCAATCCAGCCTAAAGGAAAGAATGTGCTATTAGATATATTAAAGACCAGCGTCTTCTTATGGTAAATGTAATGAATGGTGTATTGTATAGTTCTCTCATTTTTCTCAGTGACTGTAGAGGCTGGTACTGCAAGAGACAGCTCCATCTGCAGCTGGAAGATTATTGACAAGTCTTACTAGCATAGTACTGTACTGTTAAGTCTTATGCAGGCAATGAGTTTAAATACTTTTATTTACATATTAAATTATAGAATACTGATTCCAGTATGACTGAACTCTAAGGATTCTCTTCACACAGGTGTCTACAGGAGGTGGGTTATACAGATACTATACTAGATGTGAAATCTAAATGAGTGCGAGCTTTCTTGGGCTTTTCAAGTGATGTCACGGACAGGGAAGATGCCAAAAATCAGGACTCAGTTGTAAATGGTACAGAGACAGCAATGATTGGGTAAGTATTTTGTCTGGAAAGTGTTTTAGGTATTATTAGTTCTTATTAAATATTTTTGGTCTTATGGGCATTACTTGTAGTTTTAGGTAGTGATCAGAAATAATTTAATTATAATTTAATAAAAATTCTAAAATTCTATTTGGTTAGAAGGTAACAAGGATTGGAGTTATTTATGATTTTTAATTCAAGAATATTTGTGATATTTATTTAATACAGATTTTAGTATATTTAATAGATTTTAGTATATTGACTTAATCACTAAATAAAACTTCAGAATAGATTTTATTTGGAAATTCAGTACAAATCTCTAAGAACGACGTTTCATGATTGGTGATGCAGAAATCGTAAAAATACCTCAAATTCTTTAGAAGTAACACTGTTTTTTAACCACCTTTGTTTATCTAATAATGTTGTAATTTATCTTTCCTTTGATATAAAATACCTATTTTAAGTAGCCATTTTGAAGTGACAGCGTAAGTGTGAACAATTCAGTAGCTATTTGAAATATTTTGTTTTCCATTTTGGATTATGTATCATACAATTATATATAATTCTACTTAAAATAAGCATAAACAGTTGAATAAAGAGATTCTTATTTATTGGGAAAAAATTTCCGTGATTGTTAATTGAATAAAAAGCCAAAAATTCTGTGAATGTTTAAGTATGACTTTTGACATTTGTTTAGGAAGGAAGAACGGTTTTAATTGAACTCTGTAAATTTTCTACCAAGAAGATAGTTCCTGCTATTTGGAATATAAATTAAAATTGTGGGATTAGGTAAAGGTTCACTGTAGGACTTTTATAAACAAAGTTCCTTGGACCTTAAAATGTATTCATTAATAATTAAGAATGCATTTCCAACTTTGTAGGCTGCGTTAAAAAATACATTAACTTGTATTTGTAAATTTAAGGCATGGTGTTTCTCTGTATAGATATAGACTGTGTGGACATTATCTTTAGTTCTGTTTTTATGTTATGGATTTAATGTAAGTCATCCAGTTAAATGGTTTTTTTTTTTTTTTTTTTTTTTTGAGACGGAGTCTCACTCTGTCCCCCAGGCTGGAGTGCAGTGGCACGATCTCAGCTCACTGCAAGCTCTGCCTCCTGGGTTCACGCCATTCTCCTGCCTCAGCCTCCCGAGTAGCCGAGACTACAGGCGTGTGCCACCGCACCCAGCTCATGTTTTGTATTTTTAGTAGAGACGGGGTTTCACCATGTTGGCCAGGATGGTCTCGATCTCTTGACCTTGGGATGCGCCCGTCTCGACCCCCCGAAGTACTGGGATTACAGGCATGAGCCACCATGCCTGGCCGATAGTATAAATGTTTTTAAGAACTATAATGCATACTTTAATAACCTTCAGTAAAGACTTTCAGGGAAGACCACTCGTGTGTTTTGGCCTTGATTTGTCTTTTAAGAATGACAAAGATACTGTTGCTAATCTGTCTGATTTCAGTAGGGATAAAGAGTTAGGGGAGGGTGATACCAAACACAAAGCTGTGAGCAGATTTGAAATTTAAGAAAGATGTCTTTTGAAAATTTTGTCCGTAGTGGTTTCTACATTTTTTTTTTTTTTCAGGAAAATGCTCTCTGTCTAAAAGATTACCTAATGAACTGGAGATAAATCTTTCTGTTATGGCCATTGGAATCTTTACTAAATTTACTTATTTATTTATTTATTTAGAGACAGAGTCTCACTCTCACCTGGGCTGGAGTACAGTGGCACGATATCAGCTCACTGCAACCTCTGCCTCCTGGCTTCAAGTGATTCTCCTACCTAAGCCTCCCGAGTAGCTGAAACCACAGGCATGCGCCACTACACTCAGCTAATTTTTGTATTTTTAGTAGAGATGGGGTTTCACCATGTTGGTTGGCCAGGATGGTCTCAATCTGTTGACCTTGTGATCCGCCTGCCTCAGCCTCCCAAAGTGCTGGGATTACAGGTGTGAGCCACTGTGCCCAGCCAATCTTTACTAAATTTATTTTGAGGGAACTATATTCAAGTCATATATTTGAAAATTCAACTATTTCTAAGAGATTAATGGCTTATTAATCAACAGGGTCAAGTCTAGTAGCAATGTTAATTTAACTAGTGTATTGCTGTTAGTAAGTTTATGTACACATTTTCTCTTTTACTTTAGCTGTTAAGCAGAAATACAAGATTGCATCAGAAAAATGACATACTTGTTATTTTCTTAGTTGTGTAAACTTATGTAAGAGGTCAAAGGGAGAGTTGCAGAGAGGATAAGAGTAGAGAAAAATGGTGGTAGAGATAATAAAAATATTTTTAAAATGAAATACATTAAGGTTGGTGTAAGGATCAAAATAATAATAAATCAGGAAGGGGAGTTTTTTACATTAGATTACCACTAATCTAAATAGATATGAGTGACTCATGCCTATAATCCCAGCACTTTGGGAGGCTGAGGCTGAGTCTGGCAAATCACTTGGGCTCAGGAATTAGAGAACAGCTTGGGCAACATAGTGGAACCCCATCTCTACTGAAAATACAAAAATTAGCAGGGTGTGGTGGCTCACACCTGTAATCTCAGCTGCTTGGAAGGCTGAAGCTGGAGAATTGCATGAACCTGGGAGGCAGAGATTGGAGTTAGATCATGCTACTGCACTCTACCGTGGGTGACAGAGCCTGGAGACTTTGTCTCCAGGTAGATAGGTAGGTAGGGAGGGTAGGTAGGTAGGTACGTAAGTAGATAGATAGGATTACAAAGTACTTAGCATCCACTTCCTGTATTGCTTTTTAAATTTGTGAGAGTGTAATTGATAAGAATCAATGTAGATAATGTGATTTGGGATTTATAGTTACCATATAAACAGAAGTTAATGCAACATATCACGGGTTACTTCTTATGTTGAAGTTAGAAAGATTAAGCAGGATATACATGTTTTACACCAGAAAATCTGAGTTAACAGATTCTGCCTCCGTGCTGGATCATTTCAAATTCCTTGAAAGTGCAGCTGCAGATTTCAGTGATGAAGATGAAGATGATGACGTTGATGGAAGAGAGAAAAGCGTCATTGATACTTCAGCAGTGAGTTAGATAACTCATACGATATGAATATTTTTAGGGACTATAATGCATACTATATAATGCATAAAAGAATCCATGTTCTTTAATCTTAACCCCCAGCTTTTTCTTTTTCATGAATTTGGAGACATTTATGAGAGTTTATAATATTGATTTCAAGTTGAGAATATTTTTAATATAGTAGCTTTCTCTTGAAATTCCTCACTGTTTGACTTTTTGTTCATTCATTGAACAGGACAAGTTTTCTATGGGGCAGATGAATATAGTAAATATTGTGTGTTATAACAATGCAGGGTTATTGGTTGTTACAAGAGAATAGAATTGACAGACACATCATGGTGCCTGATGGCAACTAGCATCAGCTCTAATATATGCAGTTTTTGTCTCTCTTGTCAGGATTGTTTTGGTAGGCAAACTTTCAGAACTCTTCCATTAGATTTCTTCAAAATTGTTTAGGGTTCTTCTCAAGTTTTGTTCATATGTTTATAAGCTTATTGACTTTCCCATGGCAGTTTCTTGGAATGAGAGATGTCTCAAAGTAGCCACTTCTTTCTCTTCCCTACTCCATTTTCTTCTCTTCTTCCCTCTTCCCCCTTTTCCTCTCTCTCTGCTTTTCTCCCCTCTTCCCCTTCTCCCTTCTCTCTCCTTCCTTCTTCCTCCTACTCCTTTTCCTTTTTTAAGTAAGATATGAGGGCATGTTTTGCTTTGTCTAGGAAAATGTTTGCATTTTCTCTTTCACATTAATTTATGAATAGAGAGGAGGAAAGTAAAGTAATATAAAGCAGATTGGACCTAAAAGACTTGGGTTTAAGCTCCAGTTCTGCCACTATTTGTGTTTCTTAATGCTTCAGGCTTAGTTTTTTCATTCGTAAAATGAGGATTGTTATAAATAGCCATCTTAACCATGAAGGATTTTGTAAGGAACAAAGAGACACTATGTGCAAAAATGATCTGTTTAACTATAAAGTGCTTTCTAAGTGTAAACTCTGTGTGTTTTATGCCTTCTACTTCTTGGGCTCCATCAGAGACTCAAATTATTACTGCCAGATTATTGTTTTCCATCACCACTATTCAGTAGTACTCTCCTGCTAAAGCTCTGCCATGGAAATTATTTGAAATTCAAGTAGTAACTTCCAATTTTTCTTATCCAAACAAGTAGTAATAGCATGTGTCTTAATTTACCATAGTAAAAGGAAAAGCCTAAATTTCTATGACACTTTTTCTGTGTCCTGATCATCTGGAAATTGTGTAGTCCCTTGTGATTTCTATGGGATGCTGGCACTGAGACATTATTTTTCCATCAAAATACTTTATTCACAGCTCAGTATTAAATAATGCCTTGAATCATGATGCTATATGTTTCTGTTAGTGATATCAATTTAAATTATAAACTAATTATTAAAACTATTACATATGATCTTACTAGAAATTCCTAAACCATAGACTGTTGTCTTTTTAAGTAAACAACATAATAAATATACTGTCTTCTAATTAGTGCAGATCATAGCAGTTCTGTGCTGCGTGCAGTGGCTTGTGCCTGTAATCCCAGCTACTCAGGAGGCTGAAGTGGGAGGATCACTTGAGGCCAGGAGTTTGGGACCAGCCTAGGCAACATAGCAAGACCCCATAACTAAAAAAAAATTTTTTTTTAATTAGCCATGTGTGATGGCACACACCTGTAGTTCCAACTGCATGGGAGGCTGAGGAAGGAGGATCGCTTGAGCCCAGGAATTTGATGTTGCAGTGAGCCATGATCATGCCAATGCACTCAAAAATTTTTTTAGTTTTGGCTGGGCACGGTGGCTCACACCTGTAAACCCAGCACTTTGGGAGGCCGAGACGGATGGATCACTAGGTCAGGAGATCGAGACCATCCTGGCTAACACGGTGAAACCCCATCTATACTAAAAATCCAAAAAAAATTAGCTGGGCCTGGTGGCGAGTGCCTGTAGTCCCAGCTACTCGGGAGGCTGAGGCAGGAGAATGGCGTGAACCCAGGAGGCAGAGCTTGCAGTGAGCCAAGATCGCGCCACTGCACTCCAGCCTGAGTGACAGAGCGAGACTTTGTCTCAAAAAAAAAAAAAAAAAAAAAATTTTTTTTTTTTTAGTTTTTTTGGAAAAAATATTTCTAAGCAAATCACTGGTTTTAACAGTTTTGCTTATTTTTTACATTTTATTACATTAATTTTCACAGCTATACTCAAATAGCTATATGCCAAAAAGGACTTTAACAACCTAATTCTGTGTAGCAGTGAATAAGCATAACTTATTGCATTCTATAGGGAAAGCTGAAAGTTATCTTATTAAAATGTCAAGTAGAACAAGTTTTAAAAATGTTATTTTATTTCTTTTCTTTTCTTTTTTTTTTTTTTTTTTTGAGATGGAGTTTCACTCTTGTTGCCCAGGCTGGAGTGCAATGGTGCAATCTTGGCTGACTGCAACCTCCGCCTCCCGGATTCAAGCAATTCTCCTGTTTCAGCCTCCTGAGTAGCTGGGATTACAAGCATGCACCACCACACCCGGCTAATGTTGTATTTTTAGTAGAGACAGGGTTTCTCCATGTTGGTCAGGCTGATCTTGAACTCCTGACCTCAGGCGATCTACCTGCCTTGGCCTCCCAAAGTGCAGGGATTGCAGGTGTGAGTCACTGCACTTGGCCCTTATTTTTCTTTGCCATCATTATTATCAGTATTCTCGTCATTACCAGTTAAGTGTAATAACAACCCCGAGATTATACATGCATGTAAAAAGTGATCAGTTTCAAACTGTGTGAAGCCTAACTTCTGCAGCAGCATTTAGTATCCACATTCAGGAACTTTAGGAGGAAAAAGAATGGAACTAAGAGCTATTAACTATTTTTTTAGCCACAGTATAAAGAATCTCATGCCCGTTTGTGTCGTAGCCCTCCTAATGGCTTTTGAAGTGACATTTTATTCATTTTTCTAATCTACTTAGGCATCCTATGCAACCCATAACTTCTTTGGTTTTCTCTTAATTTCTTAAATTGATTTATAAGCTCATTGAAGGTAGAAGTGGAGTGGAACCTTCTATGTCAGGAAGAAAAGTAATACATGCTTATTATTACAAACTCTACCCCTTCCTACTCTAATCCTGTTCTCCAGTGGTAAACACAATTCATTTTTCTTCTACACCTAAACATTAAAAGCGGAGGACTTTTGGTTTATTTATTTAAAGTGGGATACTTAGTAAATAGTAATCTGCAATGACAGTAATAAATGTCATTTACCTTTATTCTTTGTAAGGTTATACTGAAGCGATGAGACTAGAAACAAGTTTTTCCCCCCAAGAGTTGCTTTTATTACTTAATACCATATTTAATGTTGAAAACACATTCATACTTGCAATTTGAGGTTCCACATGCTTCTTATGGATTTTGCCTGCTCTTTTTGTCAGGCAGTGAGAACAAGGACTCTGTAAGATGTTGGTGATGGTCCCTCTGAATTACAGCTGGCAACTCATCAGAGTCTAGAAAATGGAGGGAGTAAGCCTCTAGGGTAAAAGAAGGTAGATTAGACAATATATTTATATGGGGAACTCTGAGAATTGGGGTGTCCTGTTGGCATAACTCTTCAGATACACCTTTTTTTTTTTTTTTTTTTTGAGATGGAGTCTCACACTGTCGCCCAGGCTGGAGTGCAGTGGTGCGATCTCGGCTCACTGCAAGCTCCGCCTCCTGGGTTCACACCATTCTCCTGCCTCAGCCTCCCGAGTAGATGGGACTACAGGTGCCCACCACCACGCCTGGCTGATTTTTTTTTTTTTTTTTTGTATTTTTAGTAGAGACAGGGTTTTTACCATGTTAGGCAGGATGGTCTCCACCTCCTGACCTCGTGATCCGCCCATCTTGGCCTCCCAAAGTGCTGGGATTACAGGCGTGAGCCACCATGCCTGGCCCAGATACACCTTTCTACGTTAGTCTGGCTACCTAGGGAAAATTAGAATAGATTATTAGAATATGGTTTGTATTTATAAAAGCATACACATTCAGCACGGGTTTTCTGTTCCCAGTCTGCCACACTGATCTTGCTTTTTTTGTTTGTCTAATAGATTTGCTAGATGTTAGAGTGGGAGGTGCTGTAAGCATAGAAGTACTTCTTGATTTTAGGAATATATCCCAAATAGTTAAACAAATTATGTAGCATCATTAAATAATCCTTTGATTTCTCCTATCCAGTTGTGTTTTTGTTTGTTTGTTTGTTTTTTGTTTTTTTTGAGATGGAGTCTCGCTCTGTCGCCCAGGCTGGAGTGCAGTGGTTTGATCTCGGCTCACTGCAAGCTCCGCCTCCCAGGTTCATGCCATTCTGCCTCAGCGTCCCGAGTAGCTGGGACTACAGGTGCCTGCCACCACGTCTGGCTAATTTTTTGTATTTTTAGTAGAGACGGAGTTTCACCATGTTAGCCAGGATGGTCTCGATTTCCTGACCTCGTGATCCACCCACCTCGGCCTCCCAAAGTGCTGGGATTACAGGTGTGAGCCCCCGTGCCTGGCCCCTCCTATACACTTTTTATATGTACCAGGACAGTTAAGGCTAGATAGGATTTATCTATGATGCCACCTTTGTTCTGTTGGTAGTGGCTTCTTGGAGTGCTGTGCTGAGAAGGATTTCTGAGGCTGTATCTTGTCTTTGAAGAAGAATGCTGTGATTGATGAATGATACCAATTAACATCATGGGAACAGGGCCATACAAATCACGTGTTTGTCATCTCTTGGTGTCTACTTCTCAACTCTCTAGTCTATCCTATTGGTCTGTCTGTAAAACTTTTATAATTTTAAGCCACTCATAATAGCCCAGCGATAACATTTGATCATATCATGTTATTTCTGTTTTGCATGAAGAAGCTAAAGTGTAGAGAAACTGAGATATTGAAATTTTATTCAAAGAAAATGCAAACCTAACATCCTAATTTCTTTAGGCCCATGTTGGTAAAGGTGACTGAGACGGAGACAGTTCATAAAGAGCTTAGGCATGTAGATCACAAAATTTGTCTCTGCATGTATTCAGCTTAAGTTTTAGCCCTTCAATTGGATTTGTGATTCCAGAGTTATTTCTAAATATAGAAAAATGAACCATAACAGTCTTTATCAATTTATTGTTAAATCTAAGTTAGATACACTCTGAAAGACCAACATTTTAGGGAAAAAGTTAAATACATGGAGAGCTACTAGAGGAAACTGATGCAAGGTTAAGACAGTAGAAATAATTATGGGAACCTTGTAAATCATCTATCTGTGGTTTCAGTACATGTCTTATATTTCAGTATGTGGTTCTGTTAGTTTACTTAAAACAAACAAGCCATAATACCATTGAGCAAAGTTTAAATTACTGCTTTAAAATTTATAATGTACATCTTTTTAAAACTATGTGATTTTCACTGAGTTAGGTAGTACAGTTATTTAACACAACAAAGGTACACTTTCTGAAGAAAATAATTGAATTTTCTTACTCAGTGGTAAAGGGAAACTATCTCCTTTATTTAATTTAGCATGTTTTTTCATTAGATTGTTAGGAAAAAAGCATTGCCTGACAGTGGTGAAGATCAAGATACAAAAGAAGCTCTAAAGGAGTTTGACTTCTTGGTTACATCAGAGGAAGGAGACAATGAATCTAGAAGTGCAGGCGATGGAACAGACTGGGGTAAGGAAGCATACTGGATCCAACCAGAGATGTTAAGTAAATAAAAGAAATTAATATTTTACCAGGAGGGCAACATCTTAACTATAATGTTGACATAGTGAGCATTCTGTGAACTTATTACTACTAGCACCCTTTATCCAGGGTGAATGTGCATGTATGTTTAAGGAACATTGTATAACTACCTCATTTAAAAAGAAAAAAAAACAGCAATACAGTATGAAAAGAATTTGAATTACTATATAGAATATTCTCTGTTTTCTGTTTAGACAGTAGAACTTGCAAATCTAGATTTTTGTGGAAATTGATTATGAGACTTTAGTTAGAGGATTTTTGGAGTTCTCATTGCTGAGAGCTTACCTGCAAAAAAGAAGTATGAGTTAAAAAATTGTAGTCAGTCATTCATCGTAGTTTAAGATTTGACAGTTCGTAAAGCCATAGAATTTTTCTTCTCAAAATGTTCTAAAAAATCAAATATTTTAAACATCTAATAAGAGTTAAAACAAGTATTTTGGGGAAACTCTGTCTCAAAAAGAAAAAAAAAAGGTCGTTTAATTTTTCCTGTAAAAATGTTGTGCATAAATCGTTAAAAGTACTCTTAGGGTTTTTTTTTTTGCTATTGAAAGCAGTGCCATATTGAAATTACATTTTTAATTGTCTGTAACATATATAAAGAAATTTTACTTAGAGTTGTATATTGACTTTTTATACAGGCATTAAGGCTTCTAGCCAGGACTGAGTTGCAGCAGCAGGATCCGCTATGTTTATGCTTTATTACTGACACCTGAAAGTTTTCATTGTTTTTCTTTCTAGCTCAGCAGTATATTTACTTTTTTTTTTTTTTCATACCAAGTCTCACTCTGTCACCCCGGCTGGAGTGCAATGGCTTTTTGATACCGAGTCTCACTCTGTCACCCAGGCTAGAGTGCAATGGCTTTTTGATGCCGAGTCTCACTCTGTCACCCAGGCTGGAGTGCAGTGGTGTGATCCTGGCTCACTGCAACTTCCACCTCCCGGGTTCAAGAAATTCTCATGCCTCAGCCTCCTGAGTAGCTGGGACTACAGGTGTGCGCCACCAGGCCCGGCTAATTTTTGTATTTTTAGTAGTGACAGGGTTTCACCATGTTAGCCAGGCTGGTCTCGAATTCCTGACATCAGGTGATCTGCCCGCCTCGGCCTTCCAAGGTGCTGGGATTACAAGCCTGAGCCACTGCTCCCAGCCTTGTATTTACTTCTTTAAAGTTAGGTTTTATATTATGTTCTTCCCAGAAGAGGATAGGGATCTGCTGGTTTGGGTCCAGCCTTTCATGATGTTTGAACTTGAATTCTCCATATGAATTTTAAAATCATTTCTTCATGTTGTGTGAATAACTGAAGATTAGATTTTAGTTTCATATATATGTAAATAATTTGCAGCTAATTGTTATCTTTTCAATATTGAGTGTTCTCAATAAAAAAGATATATGTCCCAAATTATACAGATTACCCTATTTATAAATAGTACTTTTTTGTTTTTTGTTTTTTTCTTTTTCAACTTTCAGTTTGGGGAGTACATTTGCAGGTTTGTTACTTGGGTATATTGCGTGATGATGCAGTTCAGGGTTTAATGATACTGTCACCCAGGTACTGAGCATAGTACCCTTACTTATCAGTTGGTTTTTCAGCCCTTACTGCCCTCCCTGCCTCCTGCCTCAAGTAGTCCCTGGTGTCTTTGTTGCCGTCTTTATGTCCATAAGTACCTACTATTTAGCTCCCAGTTATAAGTGAGAATGTGTAGTATTTGGTTTTCTGTTTCTATGTTAATTTACTTAGGATAAATACAGATTCTAATATACCTTCAAGAACTAGAACACAGACTATAAGACTGGAACACAGGTATTAATTCTGTCTAAATGTTACTTAGTGTGTTTTGCTTAAAATGAAGAACTTTTTTTACATTTTTAGTTATACACATTAGAAATACTACTTAAATCCCTATTTTTTTGGTATATTTCTTCTCTGAAGGAAAAATAAAAGAGTTCTAAAGCCAAAATGAAAAAAAGTAAGATACCTTTTCCTTCTCTCATTCATTGAAAAATTTTGTTGAGCTTTTTTCTCCTTCATGATTGCTTGGTCATTATATGTAGTGACTGATAAGAAAACTCTCCTAGATAAGTTCAAGGAAAAGGTTTCCTAATGTTTTTAACAAACAAAAATAGATTTTTTGTAACCTTTTTTTCCATCTGAAACATTTTACAGTAAAACTGATTTGTGCTTACCTCAAGGAAATGTTCTTCCTCTGTAAATATTGAACAATTCCAGTAGCACAAGGTCTAGAAGAGATATTATGTTATGTTGCTAATTTTTCTGCCTTGCATTCAAAGTAGACTTCAACCCCCCCTTACTTATCAGAAACCATTACAACAAGGGCATTTGTTGAATTTTTTTTTTTTTTTTGACAGAGTCTTCAACCCCCACTTACTTATCAGAAACCATTATAATAAGGGCATTTGTTGAATCTTTTTTTTTTTTTTTTGACAGAGTCTCATTCTGTCGCCCAGGCTAGAGTGCAGTGGTGCAATCTTGGCCCACTGCAATCTCCGCCTTCTGGATTCAAGTAGTTCCCCTGCCTCACCGTCCAGAGTAGCTGGGATTACAGGCGCCTGCCACCACACCCGGCTATTGTTTGTATTTTAGTAGAGACAGGTTTTCACCAAGTTGGTCACGCTGGTCTCAAACTCCTGACCTCAAATGATCTGCCTGCCTTGGCCTCCCAAAGCTCTGGGATTACAGGTATGAGCCACCAGGCCCGGCCCATTTATTGAATCTTTTAATGACTATTCTTGTTGAGGTGTTAAGTAAGTTACTTAAGTAAGGCTGTCTGTCTATCCCTGATGTGAAATTCGAAATCTGAAATGCTCCAAATTCTGAAACTTTTTGAGCACTGACATGATATTTAAAGAAAATATGCATTGGAGCATTTTGGATTTGGGATTTTTGGATTGGGGGGTGCTGAGCCAGTATAATACAAATATTCCAAAATCCAAAATAATTTGAAATCTGAAATACTTCTAGTCCCAAGCATTTTGGGTAAGGCATAGTCACCTGTAGTGTATTATTTTGCTTTTATGTTGGAGCTTCCTATGACAGGAAGAAACTGATTATACTTCTACATCCAGCTGACTTATTCTTGCCCTCAGTATTCAGTTGAAAATTACTTTCTAGAATGATTGGTAGGTTCATTTGCCCAAGAATCATTAAAAAATAGTTTTCTGGGCCGGGCACAGTGGCTCACACCTGTAATCCCAGCACTTTGGGAGGCCGAGGCGGGTGGATCACCTGAGGTCAGGAGTTCGAGACTAGCCTGGCCAACCTGGTGAAACCCCATCTCTACTAAAAATATGAAAATTAGCTGGGCATTGGGGCGGGTGCCTGAAATCCCAGCTACTCAGGAGGCTGAGGCAGGAGAATCACTTGAACCTGGGAGGCAGAGGTTGCAGTGAGCCGAGATTGCACCTTTGCACTCCAGCCTGGGCAACAGTGCGAGACTCTGTCTCAAAAAAAAAAAAAGTTTTCTGGTGCAGTGATAATATTGACAATAGTAACTTTATAACCATAGCACACAATAAATTTTTCATATGCCTTTACTTTTGCTTAAACCATGTAAATTTGCCATTACCTTCAGGGACTGTGTCATGGTACCAATGGCACTTCTTTTCCTTTTTTTGTAGTAAATAAAAGATACTTATTTAGTCATTGAAGAATACAATGGCTACCTAGTGACTGGCTTTTCTTTCAAGAAAACAAGTCTGGAAACCAAGGGGAAGTTAAAGTGAAACAGGCCTTTATTCTGCCTTATTCCCTACTGAGCTTGTGTATCAAGTTACTCATGTTTTAGGCAAGTCCACCAACATAGCTGCATCTGCTGTGCCACACTGAGGTCTTTCTTTGAGGAATCACACATCTGCATAGATATAGTTGGTCATTTTAATTGTGAATCATATTGCAAGGGTACTGGAGATTGGTTTTTCTCTGAGGACAGCTGCACTGTTCCTTGTGTAACTTCCTTTACTTTAACGTATGAGTCATAGCTCAGTGTATTATATGATACATGTGTGTACATTTTACTTAGCCTGTTATATGAGTCACATGCGTGACTGTTCTCACAACTGAGTTGTCTCCTTCTTTAGTAGTGTGCTGGGTAGTTCTGTCAGTGAGCATGAGTAAATGGAGTCTTGCAGTTTCCTGGAGGTTTCTTTACCAGTAGTTTGACCTGTATGTTTTAGGATTTTATAATTCAGATTCAAAGGGTTCACTTTTAACAAATTAACAAAACCAGATTGCAAATCTTGTCTAATTGAGTGAAACCATTTTAAGGGTTCTCTCCATCTCTCTTCTACTCTACTCCTCCTCCGCCCCCCCACCCCCACCAAAAAAAAGAGGAATATGCTTAGGTTGAGAATCTGGTTAGATTCTGGCAAGCAACAAGATTTTACCATACATCTTCCATGATTGCTATTGTTTTTATGAGTCTAGTAAGATTATAAGGCTACATTTTAACTTCAAAAACCTGAAGACATTCTGGGGACCCAAAAGCCATCTAGTTTAATTTATTATTAAGACCTGATTGATGAAAATTAACATTTTTAATTGCTATGTCTTTCTGGGAAAATAAAGAATGTTTCTCCTATTGATAGATAATAGTTAAGTATATAAAAATGTTGTTTAAAATGATTTTAATAGTATTATATTCAGAGGCCCAGGAAACAGTTTTCAAAACTGGATTGGAACTCAAATTGTTAAAAACAGATTTCTGTTTATTATGATTCACTTTGGTTTACTCGGATCATTCATTCAACAAATATTGATCAAGTGATTTCTATTTGCTGGGTTTTCTGGGTGAAGATCCTTATTCTTCTGGTGCTTACATTCAACTAAGAGGATATAGTATGTCAGAAGGTGATAAATGCTATGGAAAGTAGAAAAAGTACAGAGTAAGGGAGATAGAGAGGCCTGGGGTCAGTGTAGGGTAGAGAAGGCAGGTTACAATTCAAAATAGAGTGGTTAGCTGGGTGCAGTGGCTCATGCCTGTAATCCCAGCACTTTGGGAGGCTGAGGTGGGAAGATTGCTTGAGCCCAGGAGTTTGAGACCAGCCTGGGCCACATAGTGAGACCTCATCTCCACAAAATTTTTTTTTAAAATTAGCCGGGCATGGTGGTACACACCTGTTGTCCCAGCTACTTGCGGGGCAGAGGTGGGAGGATTGCTTGAGCCCAGGAGGTCAAGGCTGCAGTGAGTTGAGATTGTGACAGTGCACCCCAGCTGGTTTGATAGAATGAGATTCTGCCTCAAAAATAAATGGATGAATAAATACACACACATACACACACACACACACATATAAAAATTAAAAACCCATAAAATATAGTGGCCATGATAAGCCCCATTGAGAAGGTAACAACTGAGTAAAAGACATGATGAGGGAATTGGCCATCTGGGGAAGAAGTGTTCAGGAAGAAGAAAGCCAGCACAAATGCCCTAAGGTAGCAGCATCCCTGGCATGCCTGAGAAATTTAAGGGAGCCAGAGTGGCTAGAGCAGAGTGATTCTAGGGAGAATGTAGTAAGAAATGACCAGATCATGTTGGGCCATGTAGACCAGTGGTGAGATGGGGAGCCATGGGAGGGATTTGAGCAAGAAGGGTGACATGATCTTTTATTTTAAACCATCTCTGGCTGCTACATTGATAATAGACTACAGAGGGAAACCAGTGTTGATAATAGACTTGGGGAAGGGGGAACAATTATTGCAGTAATCCTAGCAAGAGATCATAGTGGTCAGAGTAGTAGTAGATGTGCTGAGAAGCCAGATTCTGAATATTTGTGAAGGTAGAGAAAATAGTTTTCCCTCATATATTTAATGTGGAGTGGGAAAGAATGGGTTTTGCTCTGAGCAAGTGCACGTATGGAATTGTCATCAAATCAGGTGGGGAACCCTTTGGATGGAACAGATTGGATGGGGAGAGAGGTTGGGTGTTTGGTTTTGTTATGTTTGCTTGGAAGTATCTGTTAGACTTCCTAATGGAAATGTAGAATGAACAGTTGGATATATCAGTCTTGGGTTCAAGCTAGCATTCGGAGTTAACATATACATAGCATTATATAGTATTTACATTGTTTTATAGTAAATATAAATACATAACATAGTCTTTAAATTTTCTTCTCTTGAAATAGTGACAATTAATTATTGATTTTCTTTACTACTAGAAGCTCAGTTTCCTGTTTTAAGAATTTATAAACTAACATCATTTAAGTTGTAAATTTTAAATGAAGGTTGATTGATAAGTTTTAACAAATGCTATGTATTAAGCCTGTAAAATAAAAATTATCAGTTATTAATGAACACATGGCAAAAATATAAAATTCTTTAAAAGATCACTGGAGTTTATTTTGTGCAATCCCTAAATAATAATTTTCTCTCATCACATAAATTAATACAAAGTGTCTTTCTGTGTTAGTCCTAGTGGAATTCTGAAAACGAGAACGAGAAGTTCTGTTTGTTTTTTTTTTTTTTTTTGAGACAGAGTTTTGCTCTTGTTGCCCAGGCAGGAGTGCAATGGCACAATCTCGGCTCATTGCAACCTCCGCCTCCCGGGTTCAGGCGAGACTCCTGCCTCAGCCTCCCAAGTAGCTGGGGATTACAGGCATGAGGTACCATGCCCAGCTAATTTTGTATTTTTTTTAACTAGAAATGGGGTTTCACCATGTCGGTCAGGCTGGTCTCGAACTCCTGACCTCATGTGATCGACCCGCCTCGGCCTCCTAAAGTGCTGGAATTACAGGCGTGAGCCACCCCACCTGGCCAAGAAGTTCTTGATTGTAAAGTGTTTGGGCTTAATTTATTAAAAATCACTAAAATCTTCCGTGTGTGTGTGTGTGTGTGTGTGTGTGTGTGTGTGTCTTTCAAGAGAAACTGATTCTAGGAAATTTCACTGATCATTTCTTCTTAGTGATTATATTTTTTTGTGTGACATATATATAAAATGAATAAACTGACTTTTTCTAAGTTAGTGATACTATAAAGAAAATGGTTGTTATGTCATTCAGACATATTGACTCAGAGTGTTCAATATTTTATTGAAAAAGGCTGTTTCATTTGTTTCATTCTGTTTAGAAAAGGAAGACCAGTGTCTCACGCCTGAAGCCTGGAATGTGGACCAGGGAGTAATTACCAATCTCAAGGAACAATACAAAAAGGAGAGAAAGGGGAAAGAGGGGGTGAAGAGTAAGTGGAAAACGTTGTACCTGTAAATCATAAATCTTGTCTCTTTACATCCCCCAGTTTTTTTTTCAATGTTTTCCTAAAACTGCTTACTCTTTTTCATTTCTGCTCCTGACCTCTTTCCTTTTCACCTGCTCTCAGCGGTTGAAATTAAATGATTAGCTGTTTAATTATGAACTTAAAAGAAAATAACCCACATGTACTTATGGAATCACGTATACTATATCCCAATAATAAATCCAGACCCTCATGAGTGTTGGGCTATGTATTCAAACACAGTGATAATTTGGTTTTTAAAAGTATCTGTGCTTAATTATAACAATGTTTTTCTTTTTCAGTGACAATTTATAACTCATTTAGTGTGACTCTCTGGCAATCCACCAAAATTATTGCTTATAATTTTAGACATTGGTGACAGAAAGAAAGTTAATTTCTACCCCTGAATATTCTATGTGTTCATAACATGCAATTCATTTGCTTATACCACTATATGCTATACAGGGCACAGAGTCAAATATATAAGTTCTAAAAATACTTATTTTCTATTTAAACATTTTTGGCCAATTTTATTTATAACATTATTACCAATAACCTTTTTTCCTTTTTAATATGTGCCACATCAAAAACAAAATTCAAAAGGAAATTTCTAGCCCTGTGAATCATATATGTTTAACTATTTCATTATGCAAATTGTTTAGCAGTGGATCTAGTTAAGAATGTAAAATGGAAATACAAAATCTTGCAAACCATTCCTGAAAACAGTCTTTAATCATCATCTTAGGGGAACAAGTCTAAATTACCTTCTTGTGTTTCTACCCTCATTGACAATATCAGCCTCCCTTTTATGGTAATAGGAATTTGATTATTTGAGATATTAAGGTAGTATAAAGTGAGATTAAAATCTAACTTAGCGAGAAATGTATTTTAAAGTTGCATAAGACTGGAAAGATATGCTTTTTCTTTTTCTCTCTCTGTAGTGATGCTAAAGCTAATTAAAGACCAGTCACATTCCTGTTAGGACATTCTTTTAAACTTTATTACTTAAAAGCATTTAAAGCTTTATTTCAAATATTTTAGAATTTACAAGCGTTTAGCTTGATTTGATAAAAAGTCAGTGTCTATTGCTGTTAAACCATTACATAATGAGAGATGATGTTGTTTAATGCTATCTCAATATAGATTAAATCAGAATGAGAAAGATTAATATTAAAACATAAGCACATTTCATACCTTTTAGCCAAATATACTTACTGATAGACAATTTAATCTTAACAAGCATAGGGAGATGATTTGTCATGGCTTTTGAGAGTCATGACAAAAAACCAGTTAAACTGAAATTTTGAGGAAAATTTGAATGTCATATGTGAGAAATAATTTCCAGATTAACTTAATGTTGATATATTTCTTTAGGTGATTATGCTACAAAAATGAATGTCTTGAAATATAAAAGATCTTTTAGTTGGAAAGGTAACCAGGACTTATGCACAATCCATCTACCTTTCCTTTGATTATTCAGTTCTTGTCAAATATCAAGGCATTGCTGTAGTTGGAATTTAGCACTTAATTGAAACTGCACCATCTGACTGGAACAATATTCCTACTAATAGAAGCAATTGGATTTCTTAAATCGGGGGATTACAGTGTGTTCAGACATCTAGCACATGGTTTTTTTAGTATGGTGAAGAAAAATGACACTGTAAGGGAGAAATTTTAACATCTTTCATTGAAGACAGAAGGACTGCACATTTCAGCACATTTTGTTTAATGTCTTCAGTTCATGTTATCTTGATAAAATAGCAGTCTAGGAACAAGTAAAGACTTAGGATAAAAATAGAACTGAAGCCATGCTTTGAATTGATATATAAAGCATTGACTTATAAACCACCATAAAGTTTTTTTTTTTAATTGAACTAGTACTCATTAGAAAAGTTTGAGTCTTTTCAATGTGGTCTGGTAGAGATATTTCCAGTCAAATCATGTACTCCAATCATACCATCTTGAAATATATTTCTAGGCATTAGTTAAAATTGCTTAAAAATAGTTGTATTCTTTGCTGGTATAGGAACAAACCATAACAGACTTTGGGTAAGATTTTCCCATTCTTAATTAAACTTGTAACAGGAAAAACTACTGAAGATCTGTTTCAGCCTCTATCCTATATAAAACAGTCAAAACAGGGATGTGGGAGAATGAAGAGTCAAAGTTTAGGTAAGTAATCGGTAGGGCATGAGACTTCACTTCGAGTGCCATAGCTTCAGGATGTAAGGCAATTAATGCACCTTAATTTAAACAAACAGGGATGTTATTGTTTAATTCAGTGCACAGTAGGCTCACAATCTGTATCTGGCTGCATTTAGAGCAATATTCAGTGGTTAAAGAATGTTATTTTTCATGGTCTAACTGGACACGAGCATTCTTTTTTATGTAAATAGTGATATCCCATTTGCTTAATTTAAAAAGTATAATTCTTTTCAAGAAATAAACTTTTACAGTAATTTGAAAACTTGAAAATAATTCTTATTAATCTAGTAGAATATTTTTAAAGGTAAATATTGACGGATGGAAAATAAGGCTTATGATAGCATTTTGATGCAGTTGGATAATTCTCTTTTCTCTTTATTGTCTCCTCCCAACCCCCCCCTTTTTTGGCTAGGGCCCAATAGGTCAAAACTACAAGATATGCTTGCTAATTTGAGAGATGTTGATGAAATTCCTTCATTGCAGCCATCTGTGGGTTCACCTTCCAGACCCAATAGCTCCAGGCTTCCTGAACATGAAATTAATAGGGCAGATGAAGGTAAGTATTTAAGATACTCTGGAGCACAAAATACACTTGGATGTATATCTTTAAATTCATTCATTAGAAAGGCCTCTCCTATCAGAGAGAACTTTATTCTGCAGATGTTAGATCTGCATCGTTTTCCCCAAATACAAGCTTTCTTACATTCAAGGGATTTTGATTCCAACTTCAATCTTCAAGACTTGAGAAGGTGCATACACTAAACCAACTCTAAATTCTGGTTTAAAATATCCGCAGGCTCCACTGATGCCCATGGCCCTATATATACCATTCCAACATTGGGAAAATTAACAGTCTATAAATTGGTAGTATATGTTTACTTTGAAACTCATTTAAGCAATTTATTAATGATAATTGAAAAAGGGGATAAAGTCACCTAAAAGTCTAGTCACATTATTCTGCTATTTTAACTTGTTTCCTTTCAGTCTTGGTTCACATGTATATACTTTTTTTTGTTGTTTTTTGAGATGGAGTCTCGCCCAGGCTGGAGCGCAGTGGCACCACCTTGGCTCACTACAACCTCCACCTCCCATGTTCAAGTGATTCTCTTGCCTTAGCCTCCTGAGTAGCTGGGATTACAGGCACCTGCCACCAAGCCTAGCTAATTTTTTTGTATTTTTAATAGAGACGGGGTTTTGCCATGTTGGCCAGGCTGGCCTCGAATTCCTGACCTCAAGTGATCTGCCCACCTTGGGCTCCCAAAGTGCTGGGATTACAGGCATGAGCCACCATGGCTGGCCTCACATGTATATACTTTTTATACAGGTATAGAATATATCTATATAAAAATATGCATTATTCTACATCATGTATAATAATTGTTCTTAAAATCATATAAATGATTTTCATAATGATAATTTTAAGATTGTATATTATATTGTAGACTTGATATGAAACTTTTCCTTTTGAATATTTAGGTTATTTTTAGTCTTTTGTAGTGTAATCTTATGGTATAGAAATACAGTTCTTTCTTTTAGACACAAGGTCTGATTTATCTATTTATAAATGTGTACAATGCTTGCATGTGGAAATTGATTTTAAAGTACATATTTAAGCTGAGCCTGGTGGTTCCTTGGGAGGCTGAGGTGGGAGGATCACTTGAGCCCAGGAGGTTTGTTTTTTGTTTTTGGAGACAGGCTGTCACTCTGTCACTCAGGTTAGAGTGCAGTGGCGTAATCACAGCTCACCACAGCCTTGACCTCTCAGGCTCAGGTGATACTTCCACCTCAGCCTCCTGAGTAGCTAGGACTACAGGCACATGCCACCATGCCCAGATAATTTTTTGTATGCCTTTTCTAGAGACATCGTTTTGCCATGTTGTTCAGGCTGATGTCAAACTCCTGGGCTCAAGTGATCCAACTGCATCGGCTTCCCAAAGTGCTGGGATTACAGGCATGAGCCACTGCGCCCAGCCCCAGTTCAGGAGTTTGAGACTGTAGTGTGTGATGATTGAGTCAGTGCATAGCTACTGCACTCCAGCCTGGGTGACATAGTGAGACCCCGTCTCTTAAAACAATCAAATATTTATATTAGCTGAAAATTCAGCATGACATAAAAGTAATTATGATTAATGTATATTTTAAAATACTTATTTAAAAAAATCAACCCTGAATTTAAATACTATATTTGCACTGTCTCTTCAAATTATTATTTATCGATCAACACAGCCTGAGAAAAAGCCACAGCATAATCATATGGTTTTTTCTTGTATTTTTTAATAAATTACATTTGAGAGAGACATAAACTGATTTGATTTAGATGTATATAGATTTTCATGATTGGAATACTTTTTCAGTGAAATTTTTGACCAGTACATGGTTAATCATTTGTTATAGTCAATTATAGCATACTTGGAATTTATTACCCATACAAAGAATCAACACAGCACACTCTAGATGTAAAATTTATTTGATGTCTTTTGAATTACAGATGTGAGGTCATGGTCCTCAGTAGGTATGCTGATCACTAGGAGATGCATTCTGTTGACATTATAGGGATGAGGCTTCTAATCAGTTGCATTTATCCCAAGATCAGGTCTAGATAAGGAGAAAAGTTAGTTTTTATCTTATTCTCATAATTCAAAAAGTTTATCAGATTTCATCTCAGGCCATACATGAATTATGCAGAATTCTAATAATAGAGGCAGGATATATACTATTTACTAAATGACAGATGTACAAAAGCATTATATAAGCCACAGAAGATGTCCTTGGTAACCTAGTGAGGAACTTTAAAACTCAAGCATTGAATGTTTAACTTACTATCTGCAGCAGTGGTCCTAAACCTTCCTCCTCAGTGCAGGTTTTTTGGAAATAGAAAAAACATTTAAGAGATAGATTGTATATTTACTTGTCTATAACTGATACTTCTTGGTCTTCAGTCCACTTTCAGAGAGAATTTTAATATGCTGTGCGTGCTCTATAATTTTGTTACTTTATTTTTATTTTAATAATTCAGAAGGCAGGGCTGGGTGCAGTTTAGTTGCTCACGCCTGTAATCCCAGCACTTTGGGAGGCTGAGGTGGGCAGATCACTTGAGGCCAGAAATTCAAGACCAGCCTGGCCAACATGGCGAAACCCTGTCTCAAATAAAAATACAAAAATTAGCTGCACATGGTGGCGTGTGCCTGTAGTCCCAGCTACTTGGGAGGCTGAGGCAGGAGAATCACTTGAACCCAGGAGGCGGAGGTTGCAGTGAGCTGACATCACACCACTGCACTCCAGTCTGGGCGACAGAGTGAGATTCTGTCTTAAAAAAAAAAATCAGAAGGCAGTGTCACACTTAAAAGGCACAGGGTTTTGTTTTGTTTTGTTTTTTGGTAAAACCTGATTAGGGCTAGGAAGGTTTAGTTGCCAGATGGAAATGTGACCTATAGTCTTAAGTTCTAAGGCTCCTTAGGAACAATCAGGTAACAGTGATGCTTATTATTGCTCTCCCTCTTCAGTCCTGGAGTGTCCTGGCTGTCCACTGGTATGTAAGGAAGGCGTTGTTACCTTCTTTGTTTTCAGGTTTTACTTGGCCATTTGTAGAGCAGTAGTTAGAATTAGCTTACATAATGTATATGGTCTATCCTAGGAATCTTAGTCTTTTACACCTGAACAAAGTTATCTGGAAATGTTAGAAATGAGAACAAATCAAACAAAAAACACCTGGCTGAAGACCTACCGTCATAGTCTCACATGAGTCATTCAACTGATATTTTTGACCTGAAAATTGCTGTTCTAACTTAAACCACCATTCTTCATTAGAAAATGTTTAGAGTTGTTTGAACTTCTCGGATGATATATGGTATTTTGGGTAAAACCTATGTTTATTTTTGCTACTGTATTGTATGGTGGTTTGATAATGTCTTAATTTATGCTCTATTTTGTTCTGTTGAGGATTTTAAGAGTTTGTCACTACTGTTTTTAAAAGCAAGTAACTATTTTTAAAATTTTTTTAAGGACACGGTCTTGCTCTGTCGCCTAGGTTGGAGTGCAGTGGTGCAGTCATAGCTCACTGTAGCCTCAGACTCCTGGGCTCAAGAGATCCTCCTGCCTGAAGCCTTCCAGGGAGCTAGGACTACAGGCATGCACCACCGTGCTTGGTTAATTGTTAAAAAAAGTTTTGTAGAGGCCGGGCATGATGGCTCACGCCTGTAATTCCAACACTTTGGGAGGCCAAGGCGGGCAGATCGCTTGAGGTCAGGAGTTTGAGCCCAGCCTGGCCAACGTGGCAAAACCCCATCTCAACTAAAAATACAAAAATGTGCCAGGCATGGTGGCAGGTGCCTGTAATCTCAGCTACTTGGGAGGCTGAGACAGGAGAATCTGCTTGAACCTGGGAGGCATACGTTGCAGTGAGCTGAGATCACACCACTGCACTCCAGCCTGGGTGACAGAGTGAGACCCGTCTCAGATTTTTTTTTAAGAGATAGGGGTCTCGTCCTGTCATCCAGGCTGGTCTCAGACGCCTGGCCCCAAAGGGTCCTCTCACCTTGGTATCCCAAAACACTAAGATTACAGGCATGAGCCTCCGAGCCTGGCCAATTCTTTCATGCACCTGTAATCCCAGCTACACTGGAGGCTGAGGCAGGAGAATTTCTTGAACCCAGGAGGTGGAGGTTGCAGTGAACCAAGATGTCACCACTGCACTCCAGCCTGAGTGACAGAGCGAGACTCTGTCTCAGAAAAAAAAACATAAAAAGAAATAAAAAATATAATCTGAAGTAAACCTTTTTAGATGAACTATAATATACCTACAGAAGAGTGCTGATATCATAAGGGTACAGCTCAGTGAATTTCATCAAGATAGAATTATTAGCCTCCCATGTCACCTCCCCTTAGGTTAAGAAGTAGAACATTACCAGGGCCCTGGAAGTCCTGTTGTTGCTTCCTGTCTTTGATCACTACCCCTCTCCTGCCCAGCAGAGGTAATCCTGACTTGTAACACTACATATTGATTTTGTCACATAAATAGGCACATTTTAGAGTTTGACCCATTTTCATTTGAAATTTTCTATATTCTTCTAGGTTATAAAATTAATGAATTATATTTTGAATGAGACCAGCACTTGTTACATATATTTAGTAATTAATAGAAATTGTTTAGGTAATTAACATGAAATATCAAATGAGGAAAACTTACTTTCCTATAGTCATTATTTTTCTATATAGTGAAAAAGAAAATGGATTCTTAGATTTGTTTCATGTTTTACTTTTGTAATTACTTGATGCCTTTACCTGTGGTTAAGATAAGGAAAAAGCAATAAATTATTTAGGATTTTCTGCTCACTAAATTTTATTGTGTTTAAAAGCATTTAAAAACAATTAAGTGTATATGTGCACTCACAAGAAATTTGATGCAAGCAAGTGAGACTAAATGTTGGCTCCTTAGAAATTTTTTAATGTTTCCTTTGTCTTCCCTCTTCAGTGGAAGCATTGACATTTCCTCCTTCTGGAAAGTCATTCATCATGGGAGCAGATGAAGCCCTTGAAAGTGAACTGGGACTTGGAGAACTAGCAGGCCTTACAGTGGCCAATGAAGCAGACTCACTAACTTACAATGTAAGTAGTAGTTTTGTTTTTGATGTGTTTACTTGGTTTTTAAAAATAAAAACTTGGGCTGGGTGCGGTGGCTCACGCCTGTAATCCAGCACTTTGGGAGGCCGAGGCGGGTGGATCAGTTGAGGTCAGGAGTTCAAAACCAGCCTGGCCAACATGGAGAAACGCTGTCTCTACAGAAAATACCAAAAATTAGCCAGGCATGGCGGCAGGTGCCTATAATCCCAGCTACTTGGTAGGCTAAAGCAGGAGAATTGCTTGAGCCCGGGAGGCAGAGGTTGCAGTTAGCCACGATCACACCACTGCACTCCAGCCTGTGCAACAGAGTGAGACTCCATCTCAAAAAAGTAAAATAAAATTAAAAGTTGATTTTATAGAAAATGAAGGCAATGGTAAACTTCTTTACAAGTATAGAACTTGGTTCAGTTTTCATTGCAAACTTTGAAAGATACATAAAGAAAAACTAACATTTTTCCATAACCTAGAGATTAAAATTTTGGGCTTCACCTAAATCCATAATTTAGTATGATTCGTTTATTGGTTTTTGATAGGTGAAAGAATTCCTTTTTCCATTACCAAATTTGGATGTTGTTTTCTTTTTTAGGGCACCAGCAATTAGTTGTAATTCATGCCTACCTAAACAATATTTGCCTTGCTTCTTTAGTACACTAGTCAATAGCCTGTTGAGAAGAGATTTTAATTATTAGTAGGCATGGATGTATACAGTGTGCTTTCCAGATGTTAAGGCTGACCCGTCAGAGATTTGGACCAAAATTGAAATCTTTGTACCTTTGGGCATACATTTACTTAATTCCAAACATAATTGTTTTATAAATGTGTTTATAGGGCTGGGCGTGGTGGCTCATGCCTGTAATCCCAGCACCTTGTGTTAGTTTGCTAAGAATGATGGTTTCCAGCTTTATTCATGTTCCTGCAAAGGACATGAACTCATCCTTTTTTATGGCTGCATAGTATTCCATGGTGTATATGTGCCACATTTTCTTTATCCAGTCTATCATTGATGAACATTTGGATTGGTTCCAAGTCTTTGCTATTGTGAATAGTGCCACAATAAACATACGTGTGCATGTGTTTTCATAGTAGAATGATTTATAATCCTTTGGGTATATACCTTGTAATGGGATTGCTGGGTCAAATGGTATTTCTAGTTCTGGATCCTTGAGGAATAGCCACACTGTCTTCCACAATGGTTGAACTAATTGGCACTCCCATCAACAGTGTAAAAGCATTCCCATTTCTCCACATCCTCTCCAGCATCTGTTGTTTCCTGACTTTTTAATGATCACCATTCTAATTTTTTCTGCGTTTCTCTAATGACCAATGATGATGAGCTTTTTTTCATATGTTTATTAGCTATATAAATGTCTTCTTTTTGCCTTCCTTCCTCCCTTTTCTTTCTCTTCTCTTTCCTTTCCTTCCTTCTTTCTTTTCTTTCTTCCTTCCTTCTTCCTTTCCTTTCCTTCCCTTCCTCCCTCTCTCTCTCTCTCTCTCTCTCTCTCTCTCTCTCTCTCGCCCTCTCTCTCCCTCTCCCTCCCTCTCTCTCTTTCTTTCTTTGGAACAGTCTCCCTCTGTTCCCCAGGCTGCAGTGTAGCGGCATGGTCTCGGCTCACCCTTGGGCTCCCGTGATCCTCCTGCCTCGGCCTGCCGGGTGGCTGGGATTGTGGCCGCGTGCCACCACGCCTGGCTGGTTTTTGTATTTTTGGTGGAGGTGGGGTTTCGCCATGTTGGCCAGGCTGGTCTCCAACTCCCGACCTCGAGTGATCTGCCTGCCTCGGCCTCCGAAGGTGCTGGGATTGCAGACGGAGTCTCGCTCACTCAGTGCTCGGTGTTGCCCAGGCTGGAGTGCGGTGGCATGGTCTCGGCTTGCTGCAGCCTCCGCCCCCCAGCCGCCTGCCTTGGCTTCCCAGGGTGCCAGGATTGCAGCCTCTGCCCGGCCGCCGCCCCGTCTGGGAGGTGGGGAGCGTCTCTGCCTGGCTGCCCATCATCTGGGATGTGAGGAGCGCCTCTGCCCGGCCGCCGCCCCATCTAGGAAGTGAGGACTGTCTCTGCCTGGCCGCCCATCATCTGGGATGTGAGGAGCGCCTCTGCCCGGCCGCCCCATCTGGGATGTGGGGAGCGCCTCTGCCCGGCTGCCCCATCTGGGAAGTGAGGACCGCCTCTGCCTGGCTGCCCCGTCTGTGAAGTGAGGAGCACCTCTGCCCGGCCGCCCCGTCTGGGATGTGGGAGTGCCTCTGCCTGGCTGCCCCCTCTGGGAGGTCTACCACGGAAGCCAGACGCAGTGTGGGGGCTGGACGTGGTGGCTCACGCCTGTAATGCCAGCACTCTGGGAGGCCGAGGCAGGTTGATCACTTGAGGCTAGGGGTTTGAGACCAGCCTGGCCAACATGGTGAAACATACGACAAATACAACAAACCAACCAACCCAGCAACAACAAAACAGGTCTACCCTGGAGTCATACTCTAATTTTTCCTATTTTCCTCCCTTTCTGATCCTTTATCCCACTTTCTTTCTCTTCCTTCTCCTTCTTGTCAAAGACATAGAGGATTGAGTTATTATCATTGATCCATACAAAGTCCCTCTCTCATTTTTCTTTCATTCCCACCCCCATTTCTATTCCCCGTCTTCCCATGTGCAACCTTCCTAATATGTTTGATATGCATCTTTTTGTATTTTTAGAAAATGTTAAATAAAAAAATTAAAAAAAAGTCTTCTTTTGAGAAGTGTCTGTTCATATCCTTTGCCCACTTTTTAATGGGGTTGTTTTTTTCTTGTAAATTTGTTTAAGTTCTTTGTAGATTCTGGATATTAGCCCTTTGTCAGATGGATAGATTTTAAAAATTTTCTCTCATTCTGTAGGTTGCCTGTTCACTTTGATGATAGTTTCTTTTGCTGTGCAGAAGCTCTTTAGTTTAATTAGGTCCCATTTGTCAATTTTGGCTTTTGTTGCCATTGCTTTCAGTGTTTTAGACATGAAGTCTTTGCCTGTGCCTATGTCCTGAATTGTATTGCCTAGGTTTTTTTCTAGGATTTTTATGGTTTTTAGGTCTTAAATGTAAGTCTTTAATCTATCTTGGGATAATTTTTGTATAAGGTGTAAGGAAGGGGTTCAGTTTCATTTCTCTGTATATGGCTAGCAAGTTTTCCAAACACCATTTATTAAATAGGAAATCCTTTTCCCATTGCTTGTGTCAGGTTTGTCAAAGATCAGATGATTGTAGGTGTGTAGTGTTACTTCCGAGGCCTCTGTTCTGTTCTGTTGGTCTATATATCTGTTTTGGTACCAGTACCATCCTGTTTTGGTTACTGTAACCTTGTAGTATAGTTTGAAGTCAGGTAGTGTGATGCCTCCAGCTTTGTTCTTTTAATATATGTGCTTAAGTTACATTTAATTATTCACATGGTTGCAATTATTCACACGGCATGAAATCAGGCAGTTGGCAGGTCTGTGGCTCCACCCCAGGAAACCACCCCTCAGCCCCATGCGTGTGGCTGCAGAGTGCCCAGTGCCAAGGTCCATGCTCCAGGCAAGGGTCGAGTAGGAGTGGATTTTTAAGCCAGGTTGACAGTACACTCAGCGACCCGGAGACCATCCCAGGGGAGCCCTGCTAGCCCACTCTTGCACCTATAGTGCGGCTGCCATCTGCATGTCTCCCTTGGGCTGCAGTGGCCAGGCAACCCCCATCTGCCCACCCCTTTCCCCAACCAGGACCCTAACCGCGGACTCTGGCACCAGATACTGCCACCACTGTCAACCAGGCCCTGCAAAGGCAGGAAAGCTGAACTGGCTGCTGAGCCCCTTCTGGTTGGCCATGCAGTACCCACGCCTGTAGCCCCTGGACTCCTAGTGTGGGCTAAGGTGGAGTGGACCCTCTGGCTTGGTCACGGTGCAATGGGCCACCTGGAAAGCATCCAAAAGAGAAGACCTACCAGCCCATGCCCTAGGTGCAGCTGCCACCTGCACGTCAGGCACCAGCAGCAATGGCCAGACCATACCTGATTCTCCACGCCCTCCCCATCCCCACCCCAACAGCAAGAACTCCCTGACAGGATGCTGCGGTAGTGGCTGTCGGGAAGTTGGCTGGGCAGGTGCATAAGGATAAAGATAGATTCTCAGCCCCATCCCGATGGCCACGACATTCTCATCTGCTGGCGGCTCCTTAGCCCTATCCTAGTGGCCACGGAGTGGCGTGCAGGCAGCAGCCTTGGGAACCCCGATTGCCCCTCCTCACACGTGCCCATCACACAACTTGGGCGAGGGGGAAGTGAAGTCAGGCTGTGGCCCCAGCGGAGCCACGAGGCCGAGAACCGACGCTCAGCCTCATCCCCGTGGCTGCAGAGTGCCAACCTCCAGGTCCTGCGCTCTGGGCATGGGTCAGGAGCAGCTGGCAAGGGCAGCACAGCCTGTGCGGCCCTTGGGCATCGCCGGCCGCAGCTCCGGGAAGCCACGTCAGCCCATGGGCGCTGCAGCTGCAGCCGCCACCAGCACATGGAGCAGGGGTCGCCGAGGATTGGGAATCCCCGACCAGGCGGGCGCCTCCAGCCGCTCGGACCCTGGCAAGTCAGGCAGTCTGCGGCAGGAGCGCCGGGCATGGGCTTCGGCCCGGGGTGCAGGAGGCACGCACCCTCTGGCCGGATGGGCAGCGCACTCAGGGCCCAGGAGGCCATCCCAGGGGAGCCCCGCCAGCCCCCGCCAGAGCCCGAGCTGCAGCTGCCACCTGCAAGTGGTGCGCTGGCTGCAGCGGTGGCAACCCCGGATCCCGTCCTCCTGCCTCGCGCCCATCAGCGCGGACCCTGGGGGCGACGCAGTGGCGAAGTCGGGCTGTGGGTCCAGCGGCGGCACCAGGTGGAGAAGCACCACTCAGCCCCATCCCTGGGCTGCAGAGGGCCCCACGCGGGGGGCTCCGAGCATCGGAGCCGGTGGAAGAGAAGAGCGTGCGGGCGACAAACAGACCCTGTGGCAGGGTGCGCCTCGCGCTCCAGGGAGCCCCGCCAGCCCGCAGCACCTGAGCAGCAACCGCCGCCTGCACTGGGCGCCAGGAGAGAGCTGCTAGGGCGGTTTCTCCAACTCAGGCCTGCTGGGCGGGGCCGGCTAAGGTGCGCATGCTCGCTGGTCCTAATGGTTCTGTTGGGCGTTTCTGCTGAGAGGCAGGAGGTGCTGAGAGTCTGTGCGAAGGTCCCTAGACAGACTGCATGGCTTGTTGTTTCGGAGGCGGCGATCCCTGAAGGCTAGCTGAAATACGGCTGGAGCGTTCCCAGGCTACAATTTGCAGCGGACGATTATGGAAGACTATGAGCCAGAATGGTGGCCCACCCTCAGGGAGCACTTGTGCTTGAATGGCTTCTCATTTCCCCAGTACCACATTAAATCGTCTCATCTGAGGAGGATCCACAGAGCTGTCTTCTATGGTAATCTGGAGAAACTGAACTACCTTCTGTTCACCTATCATGACGCCAATAAGAGAGACAACAAGGGAAGGCCATAGATAAGCTGGTTTTACTCAACAGTTACTTCCTCATTCATTGATAAAATGACACCTTTACTCGGAAGAGTAGATTATGGGTCCTTTGAAGTTTTTGAAAATATCTCCTGGATAGCTCATTATGAAACCATTTTTTGTTTAAAAAAGATTAACATTCTAAGAACACATCTATTTTAAAAAGGAAGATGTGTAAGTCATATTTAAGGTCAAAGTGTGGGCATTAGTAAAAATTCACTTATTAAATATCAGAAAATATCTCGTTTTCTTGTAACTATCTAGATTAAAAAATACATACGCAAAGACATTTTAAGATTCTCTTTCCGTGGTCAAAAGTAATAGCTCCTATACACCCACTTTGGAAACCTTGGGTTTAAACAACTTATAATCAACCTTCAAAAAACCAGGTAGTAAATTTCATTTTACTGAGGCACAAATCTGAATATGAGTTTCAAAGGTGGTATTCAAGAACCAGGCACTGAGCTGGTGAGTCTAGTCTACCTCTTCATATCAGAACCTCAACCCATCTTTGTTTACTCTTTATTGTCTCAAATACATTATTATTTTATGGAAGAAAGTTGACCGGGCGTGGTGGCTCACACCTGTAATCCCAGCACTATGGGAGGCCAAGGTGGGGAGATCACTCGAAGTCAGGAGTTCAAGACCAGCCTGGCCAACATGGCAAAACCCCATCTCTACAAAAATACAAAAAAATTAGGCATAGAGGCACACACCTGTAGTCCCAGCTACCCAGGAGGCTGAGGCAAGAGAATCACTTGAGCCCAGGAGGCAGCAGTTGCTGTAAGCCAAGATTGTGCCACTGGACTCCAGCCTGGGCGACAGAGTGAGACTCCATCTCAAATAAATGAATGAATGAATGAATGAATGAACTATATGTTAGGCAATATTTGCAAATCTGGAGAATTCAAAAAGTTCTCCAATTATTTAAAAGTTTTAAAGCATAACAAAATTGCATGTAGACACCAATTGCACATTTTTTTTTTTTTTTTTGAGATGAAGTTTCACTCTTGTTGCCCAGGCTGGAGTGCAATGGCACAATCTTGGCTCACTGCAAACTCCACCTCCCGGGTTCAAGCAATTCTCCTGCCTCAGCCTCCCAAGTAGCTGGGATTACAGGTATGTGCTACCACGCCCGGCTAATTTTGTATTTTTAGTAGAGATGGGGTTTCACCATGTTGGTGAGGCTGGTCTCAAACTCCTGACTTCAAGTGATCCATCCACCTTGACCTCCCAAAGTGCTGGGATTACAGCTGTGAGCTACTGCACCTGGCCAACTGCACATATATTAAAATGTTATATATTCAGCGGGGGTAGAGCCAAGATGGCTGAATAGGAACAGCTCCCCGGTCTACAGCTCCCAGCCTGAGCGACACAGAAGACGGGTGATTTCTGCATTTCCGTTTGAGGTACTGGGTTCATCTCACTAGGGAGTGCCAAACAGTGGGTGCAGGACAGTCGGTGCAGCACATTGCGTGAGCCGAAGCAGGGCGAAGCATTGCCTCACTAGGGAAGCACAAGGGGTCAGGGAGTTCCCTTTCCTAGTCAAAGAAAGGGGTAACAGATGGCACCTGGAAAATCGGGTCGGTCCCACCCTAATACTGCGCTTTTCCAATGGGCTTGGAAAACGGCACACCAGGAGATTGTGTCCCGCACCTGGCTCGGAGGGTCCTATGCCCACGGAATCTCACTGATTGCTAGCACAGCAGTCTGAGATCAAACTGCGAGGTGGCAGCGAGGCTGGGGAGGGGCGCCCGCCATTGCCCAGGCTTGCTTTGGTAAACAAAGCAGCCAGGAAGCTCGAACTGGGTGGAGCCCACCACAGCTCAAGGAGGCCTGCCTGCCTCTGTACGCTCCACCTCCGGGGACAGGGCACAGACAAACAAAAATTCAGCAGGAACCGCTGCAGACTTAAATGTCCCTGACAGCTTTGAAGAGAGTGGTGGTTCTCCCAGCACGCAGCCGGAGATCTGAGAACGGACAGACTGCCTCCTAAAGTGGGTCCCTGACCCCCTAGCAGCCTAACTGGGAGGCACCCCCCAGTAGGGACAGACTGACATCTCACTCGGCCAGGTACTCCTCTGAGACAAAACTTCCAGAGGAACTATCAGACAGCTGAATTTCTGGTCTCACAAAAATCCACTGTTCTGCAGCCACCGCTGCTGACACTCAGCCAAACAGGGTCTGGAGTGGACCTCTAGCAAGCTCCAAAAGACCTGCAGCTGAGGGTCCTGTCTGGTAGAAGGAAAACTAACAGAAAGGACATCCACACCAAAAACCCATCTGTACATCACCATCATCAAAGACCAAACGTAGATAAAACCACAAAGATGGGGAAAAAACAGAACAGAAAAACTGGAAACTCTAAAAAGCAGAGCACCTCTCCTCCTCCAAAGGAACACAGTTCCTCACCAGCAACAGAACAAAGCTGGACGGAGAATAACTTTGACAAGTTGAGAGAAGAAGGCTTCAGACGATCAAACTATTCCGAGCTACGGGAGGAAATTCAAAACAATAGGAAAGAAGTTAAAAACTTTGAAAAAAAATTAGACGAATGGATAACTAGAATAACCAATGGAGAGAAGGGCGTAAAGGAGCTGATGGAGCTGAAAGCTAAGTTTCGAGAACTACGTGAAGATTGCAGAAGCCTCGGGAGCCGATGCGATCAACTGGAAGAAAGGGTATCAGTGATGGAAGATGAAATGAATGAAATGAAGCGAGAAGGGAAGTTTAGAGAAAAAAGAATAGAAAGAAACAAACAAAGCCTCCAAGAAATTTCGGACTATGTGAAAAGACCAAACCTACCTCTGATTGGTGTACCTGAAAGTGACGGGGAGAATGGAACCAAGTTGGAAAACACTCTGCAAGATAATATCCAGGACAACTTCCCCAATCTAGCAAGGCAGGCCAACATTCAGATTCAGGAAATACAGAGAACGCCACAAAGATACTCCTCGAGAAGAGCAACTCCAAGACACATAATTGTCAGATTCACCAAAGTTGAAATGAAGGAAAAAATGTTAAGGGCAGCCAGAGAGAAAGGTCGGGTTACCCACAAAGGGAAGCCCATCAGACTAACAGCTGATCTCTCGGCAGAAACTCTACAAGCCAGAAGAGAGTGGGGGCCGATATTCAACATTCTTAAAGAAAAGGATTTTCAACCCAGAATTTCATATCCAGCCAAACTAAGTTTCGTAAGTGAAGGGGAAATAAAATACTTTACAGACAAGCAAATGCTGAGTGATTTTGTCACCACCAGGCCTGCCCTAAAAGAGCTCGGAAGGCAGCACTAAACATGGAAAGGAACAACCGGTACCAGCCACTGTAAAAACATGCCAAATTGTAAAGACCATCGAGGCTAGGAAGAAACTGCATCAACTAACGAGAAAAATAACCAACTAACATCATAATGACAGGATCAAATTCACACATAACAATATCAACTTTAAATGTAAATGGGCTGAATGCTCCAATTAAAAGACACAGCCTGGCAAACTGGATAAGGAGTCAAGACCCATCAGTGTGCTGTATTCAGGAAACCCATCTCACATGCAGAGACACACATAGACTCAAAATAAAGGGATGGAGGAAGATCTGTCAAGCAAATGGAAAACAAAAAAAGGCAGGGGTTGCAATCCTAGTCTCTGATAAAACAGACTTTAAACCAACAAAGATCAAAAGAGACAAAGAAGGCCATTATGTAATGGTAAAGGGATCAATTCAACAAGAGCTAACTATCCTAAATATATATGCACCCAATACAGGAGCACCCAGATTCATAAAGCAAGTCCTGAGTGACCTACAAAGGGGCTTAAACTCCCACACAATAATAATGGGAGGTTTTAACACCCCACTGTCAACATTAGACAGATCAACGAGACAGAGAGTTAACAAGGATATCCAGGAATTGAACTCAGCTCTGCACAAAGTGGACCTAACAGACATCTACAGAACTCTCCATCCCAAATCAACAGAATATACATTTTTTTCAGCACCACACCACACCTATTCCAAAATTGACCACACAGTTGGAAGTAAAGCTCTCCTCAGCAAATGTAAAAGAACAGAAATTATAACAAACTGTCTCTCAGACCACAGTGCAATCAAACTAGAACTCAGGATTAAGAAACTCACTCAAAACCGCTCAACTACATGGAAACTGAACAATCTGCTCCTGAATGACTACTGAGTACATAATGAAATGAAGGCAGAAATAAAGATGTTCTTTGAAACCAACGAGAACAAAGACACAACATACCAGAATCTCTGGGACACATTCAAAGCAGTGTGTAGAGGGAAATTTACAGCACTAAATGCCCACAAGAGAAAGCAGGAAAGATCCAAAATTGACACCCTAACATCATAATTAAAAGAACTAGAAAAGCAAGAGGAAACACATTCAAAAGCTAGCAGAAGGCTAGAAATAACTAAGAGCAGAACTGAAGGAAATAGAGACACAAAAAACCCTTCAAAAAATTAATGAATCCAGGAGCTGGTTTTTGAAAAGATCAACAAAACTGATAGACTGTGAGCAAGACTAATAAAGAAGAAAAGAGAGAAGAATCAAATAGATGCAATAAAAAATGAAAAAGGGGATATCACCACCAATCCCACAGGAATACAATCTACCATCAGAGAATACTGCAAACACCTCTACATAAAGAAACTAGAAAATATAAAAGAAATGGATAAATTCCTCGAGAAATACACCCTCCCAAGACTAAACCAGGAAGAAGTTGAATCTCTGAATAGACCAATAACAGGTTCTGAAATTGTGGCAATAATCAATAGCTTACCAACCAAAAAGAGTCCAGGACCTGATGGATTCACAGCCAAATTCTACCAGAGGTACAAAGAGGAACTGGTACCATTCCTTCTGAAACTATTCCAATCGATAGGAAAAGAGGGAATCCTCCCTAACACATTTTATGAGGCCAGCATCATCCTGATACCAAAGCCTGGCAAAGACATAACCAAAAAAGAGAATTTCAGACCAATATCCTTGATGAACATTGATGCAAAAATCCTCAATAAAATACTGGCAGACCAAATCCAGCAGCACATCAAAAAGCTTATACACCATGACCAGGTGGGCTTCATCCCTGGGATGCAAGGCTGGTTCAACATACGCAAATCAATAAATGTAATCCAGCATATAAACAGAACCAAAGACAAAAACCACATGATTATCTCAATAGATGCCGAAAAGGCCTTTGACAAAATTCAACAACCCTTCATGCTAAAATCTCTCAATAAATTAGGTATTAATGGGACGTATCTCAATAAGAGCTATCTATGACAAACCCACAGCCAATATCATACTGAATGGGCAAAAACTGGAAGCATTCCCTTTGAAAACTGGCGCAAGACAGGGATGCCCTCTCTCACCACTCCTATTCTACATAGTGCTGGAAGTTCTGGCCAGGGCAATCAGGCAGGAGAAGGAAATAAAGGGTATTCAATTAGGAAAAGAGGAAGTCAAATTGTCCCTGTTTGCAGATGACATGATTGTATATCTAGAAAACCCCATTGTCTCAGCCCAAAATCTCCTTAAGCTGACTAGCAACTTCAGCAAAGTCTCAGGATACAAAATCAATGTACAAAAATCACAAGCATTCTTGTACACAAATCACAGACAAACAGAGAGCCAAATCATGAGTGAACTCCCATTCACAATTGCTTCAAAGAGAATAAAATACCTAGGAATCCAACTTACAAGGGATGTGAAGGACCTCTTCAAGGAGAACTACAAATCACTGCTCAATGAAATAAAAGAGGATACAAACAAATGGAAGAACATTCCATGCTCATGGGTTGGAAGAATCAATATCGTAAAAATGGCCATACTGCCCAAGGTAATTTATAGATTCAATGCCATCCCCATCAAGTTACCAATGACTTTCTTCACAGAATTGGAAAAAACTACTTGAAAGTTCATATGGAACCAAAAAAGAGCCCGCATGGCCAAGTCAATCCTAAGCCAAAAGAATAAAGCTGGAGGCATCACGCTACCTGACTTTAAACTATACTACAAGGCTACAGTAACCAAAACAGCATGGTACTGGTACCACAACAGAGACATAGATCAATGGAACAGAACAGAGGCCTCAGAAATAATGCCGCATATCTACAACTATCTGATCTTTGACAAACCTGACAAAAACAAGAAATGGGGAAAGGATTCCCTATTTAATAAATGGTGCTGGGAAAACTGGCTAGCCATATGTAGAAAGCGGAAACTGGATCCCCACCTTACACCTTATACAAAAATTAATTCAAGATGGATTAAAGATTTACATGTTAGACCTAAAACCATAAAAACCCTAGAAGAAAACCTAGGGAATACCATTCAGGACAGAGGCGTGGGCAAGGACTTCATGCCTAAAACACCAAAAGCAATGGCAACAAAAGCCAAAATTGACAAATGGGATCTAATTAAACTAAAGAGCTTCTGCACAGCAAAAGAAACTACCATCAGAGTGAACAGGCAACCTACAGAATGGGAGAAAATTTTTGCAACCTACTCATCTGACAAAGGGCTAATATCCAGAATCTACAATGAACTCAAACAAATTTACAAGAAAAAAACAACCCCATCAAAAAGTGGGTGAAGGACATGAACAGACACTTCTCAAAAGAAGATATTTATGCAGCCAAAAAACATATGAAAAAATGCTCATCATCACTGGCCATCAGAGAAATACAAATCAAAACCACAATGAGATACCATCTCACACCAGTTAGAATGGCCATCATTAAAAAGTCAGGAAACAACAAGTGCTGGAGAGGATGTGGAGAAATAGGAACACTTTTACACTGTTGGTGGGACTGTAAACTAGTTCAACCATTGTGGAAGTCAGTATGGCGATTCCTCAGGGATCTAGAACTAGAAATACCATTTGACCCAGCAATCCCGTTACTGGGTATATACCCAAAGGACTATAAATCATGCTGCTATAAAGACACATGCACACGTATGTTTATTGCGGCACTATTCACCATAGCAAAGACTTGGAACCAACCCAAATGTCCAACAACGATAGACTGGATTAAGAAAATGTGGCACATATACACCATGGAATACTACGCAGCCATAAAAAATGATGAGTTCATGTCCTTTGTAGGGACATGGATGAAACTGCAAAACATCATTCTCAGTAAACTATCACAAGGACAAAAAACCAAATACCGCATGTTCTCACTCATAGTTGGGAATTGAACAATGAGAACTCATGGACGCAGGAAGGGGAACATCACACTCCGGGGACTGTTGTGGGTTGGGGGGAGGGGGGAGGGACAGCATTAGGAGATATACCTAATGCTAAATGACGAGTTAATGGGTGCAGCAAACCAACAGGGCACATGGATACATATGTAACAAACCTGCACATTGTGCACATGTACCCTAATACCTAAAATATAATTTTTAAAAAAAAGCATTTTCTAACACAAAATACTGCATTATAGTGCATTCTAGTTGTCTCAGGAAAAACTACAACAGAACCTACAAAAAGGGAACAGAAAATATTTTACAAAAATAAATGTAACAAAAATTGTGACACATTATGAACATTTTATTTTAAAAATTAGACAAAGGCAAAATATGTAAAGAACTTCTGTGTTTATCACAAGCTATGGTCCCTTAAATCAAGGTCTCCCTACTGAATTGTTACATTCACTAAAATATATTTTTCT
Organism: Nomascus leucogenys; assembly: GCF_006542625.1. Taxonomy (NCBI): domain Eukaryota; kingdom Metazoa; phylum Chordata; class Mammalia; order Primates; family Hylobatidae; genus Nomascus; species Nomascus leucogenys. The sequence continues at coordinate 42,626,916 of NC_044402.1, read as the reverse complement.
CACAGAACCCCCCTTATGCTTAATAGCATTCCTTTTTAAGTCAATATGTGAAAATACCTTCTCATTCATACCGTTTTCCACTGTTTTAACACTCAGCTCACTATGTTAATCAATCTTTCTTGTTTGCTATTCTTTTTCTAATTCTGCCTGTAAGATAAAAAAGCAGACCTTATATCTAGCAACTCCATGTTTGGTACACAGGTAGGCCCTCCATAAATGACCTTTATTGGATCAAAATAGCATAAAATTGTTTAATAACTATAATACTCAGTAAACTATAATTACTATAATAAAGAAGAGTAATTTTAGCTTTGTTTCAAAGCCTATTATTATACATATTATGCTAGGAGTATAATAGCATCTCAAATGAATATTAAATGTGGATGCTAAAAACAATTTGATTAATTTCAATGAATTATTACTGAATTCCTATGATTTACAGGCACTGTGCTGGCTGCTGGGACAACCTACAACTTGTAGTTAGGTGAGGGTGGAAGGTGAGGGTATGCGTAAGAGACAGGAATGTAAATAACTACAGCATACTGTTTAAGAGCTATAAGGGCTACTAGCAAGTATTACAAGAATACACATAAGGGATTAACTAATTCAGTCAAAACTGGTGTTAAAGAAAGCTACCAAAAAGAAGGTAACGCGTGAGATTTTAGCTAAATCTCAAAACACCAGTGGGAGTTTTCCAATCAGAAAATGGATTGATGGAGAGGGCATTTCTGTCAGAAGAGACATCTTAAGAGGAAGAAAAAAAAAACACACAGTGGGTCAAAAAACAGCAAACAGAATAATTACACCCAAAAGGTATGGAAGGAATGGAGACAGAGAATGGACAGAAAGGGCCTGGTTGTGAAGAACTTTACTAAGAACCTGAAATTAGCTAGATATTTTTAAACAGGGATATAATAGAATTATCATATTTGTGTTTTAGAAAATGAATTCTATGGATATGGAAGATGAACTAAAATATGGAAATACTAGAAGCAAGGAGGACAGCTAAGTTACTACAGTAGGGTAGATAAAAGTAGCAGTGAATAGAAAGAAATTTTAAAAATGGTAGAAATTTTTCAGAATTGTATTTATATAGTATTTGAGGTTCCTCAGCATAGATGTTCCTAAGTCAACCTCAGATTATACACTATGTAATCTTGAAAATTTATATTAAATTTTATCACACATTAAGGAATGCTTTGATAAATCCACTGCTAGGTAAGTAATTCTTCTGTAACGTTAATAATTCAGTTTTACTTTTGGATCCTAAAGTGGGACTACTTAGAAAATCTGTAAAAATCATGCAAAGAAAATCATGTAAAATCACGATCTTTACTTAGGCATTTACAGGTGAAATGACAAGGTATCTGGAATTGCATTAAAATAGATCAAGGTGAAAAAGACTGACAAAAACATTAACTGTTAAAACTTGGGGCAGTATATAAAAGACATTAGTTTCTCTATGAGTATATTTCAAATTTTCCTCAATAAATTTTTTAAAAATTCAATTTAAAATTCAAGCCACAAATAAATGCTTTTTAAAAATTTCTTAGATTGTACAAATAGTGCCATAACATCAAGAATAATCCCAAATCATACCATATACTTCAAAAGATACAAAACCAGCCTGGGCGCGGTGGCTCACGCCTGTAATCCCAACACTTTGGGAGGCTGAGGTGGGCGGATTACCTGAGGTTGGGAGTTTGAAACCAGTCTGACCAACATGGAGAAACCCCGTCTCTACCAAAAATACAAAATTAGCCAGGTGTGGTGGTGCATGCCTGTAATCCCAGCTACTGGGGAGGCTGAGGCAGGAGAATTGCTTTAACTCGGGAGGTGGAGGTTGCAGTGAGCCGAGATTGTGCCATTGCACTCCAGCCTGGGCAACAAGAGCAAAACTCCCTCTCAAAAAAAAAAAAAAGGACACAAAAGCAGGAACTCTTTTCCAGGAGCAATCCCATTTAGTTAAGAAAGAGAAGAAAAAAATCTTCCCTAGATTCAGCCAGTTCCTTATCTCTACTGCCCTTCAGAGTCAAAATTCTTAAAAAAATAAGCAACTCTGCCAGGCGTGGTGGCTCACGCCTGTAATCCTAACACTTTGGGAGGCCAAGGCGGGCGGATCACAAGGTCAAGGGATCGAGACCATCCTGGCCAAGATGGTGACACCCCATCTCTACTAAAAATACAAAAATTAGCCTAGTGTGGTGACACACGCCTGAGGTCCCAGCTACTCAGGAGACTGAGGCAGGAGAATGGCTTGAACCCAGGAGGCGGAGGTTGCAGTGAGCCGAGATCACGCCACTGCACTCCAGCCTGGTGACAGAGCAAGACTCTGTGTCAAAGAAAAAAAATAATAGTAATAAGCAACTCCATCTCTCCCCACTTCATCCTTCTCAGCCCTCGATCCTCTGTGATCTGGCTCACGTTCCTGCTGCCTTACTGAGGCTGCTTTAGTAAGGGTACCAGTAAGCTTCCAACTGGCAACTCCAAATGACTATTTTCAGTATACGACTTACTTGGAGTCTACTTAGCATCTTCAGTTATTGAACTTCCTCGTTTAACTCACTTCCAAAATACTACTCTCTCCTCCTTCCTTCTCTATTTCTTTGTTGGCTCTTCTTCCTCTGCCTTCTCTTCAAATATTTCTACTTCCCGTCACTCCTTCTAGTTCTCTCTTCTGTTTCCACAATACTTGTTCTATCAACTACTCCTTTCACTTCATTCACAATAATACTGATGATTCCCAAGCATATATCTCTCATCATGCGTCCCCCTCACATATCTGCTCTTTAATTCATCTTTTTAATTCATTTGATACCTTCTAAAAGTCTCTCATAATTCAGATAGTCCTTCAAGCCAGGAACCTGGGAGTTGTTCTCAAATTATCTTTCTCACTCACCCACTGTCCCATCTCCAAATTTTTATATAAGCTTCGGATTTCATGGACTCTACTTAAAATTTTTTATAGTTGATGTGTCTCTATTTCAGCAGCTACTGTGTTATCATTTCTCATCTTAGACTATTACAATCTTTCTGCCTGTGTTTACAGATCTTTCCAGTCCACCCCCACACTGAGGTCAGGAGATCTTTCTAAAATGTATTTCATACTCTATCTTGCTTAAAACTTTCAAGTGCTTAACAACTAAATGCAGTATATATTTCCAGATTGGATCCTGGAACAGGAAAAAAAATGCTATAAAGATCATTTTTAGAACATCTGAATACAGACTATATCAGATAATAGAATATCAATGTTACATTTCTTTAATTTGGTAATGTACTATAATCACATAAGGAAATGTCCTTGCTCTTAGGAAATATACACAGAGGTAGTTAAGGACAAACTAGCAAATGATTTAGGGGAAAAAATGATACCTATACAGAGAGCAAACACAATAAAGCAAATATAGCAAAACATTTTCAATTGGTGAATCTGGGTAAAGGGTATACAAGATTCTTGCAACTCCTCTATTAGTTCGAGATCATTTTAGATAAAATTTTTTGGGCTGCGCATGGTGACTCACGCCTATAATCATGGCACTTTGAGAGGCTACAGCAGGAGGCCTGCTTGAGCCCAGGAGTTCCAGACCAGGCCTGGCAACAGGGCGAGACCCTGTCTCTCTAAAAAATTAAAAATTTATCTGCGTGGGCCAGGCGCGGTGGCTCACGCTTGTAATCCCAGCACTTTGGGAGGCCGAGGAGAGCGGATCACAAGGTCAGGAGATCGAGACCACGGTGAAACCCCGTCTCTACTAAAAATACAAAAAAAAAATTAGCCGGGCGTGGTGGCGGGCGCCTGTAGTCCCAGCTACTCGGAGAGGCTGAGGCAGGAGAATGGTGTGAACCCAGGAGGCGGAGCTTGCAGTGAGCTGAGATTGCACCACTGCACTCCAGCCTGGGCGACAGAGCGAGACTCCGTCTCAAAAAAAAAAAAAAAAAAAAATTTATCTGCGTGGACTGGAGTATATCTGTATTCCCAGCCACTTGGGAGGCTGAAGTGGGAGGATCACTTGTGCCCAGAAGGTTGACACCACAGTGAACCATGACTGTGCCACTGCACTACAGCCTGGGCAACAGAGCAAGACCCTGTCTCAAAAAAAAATTTAAACCTCCCACATTCCCTGTTACATGTAAGATAAAAGTTTGAACTCCTTGGTTAGGCTCTCTGTGATCTAACTCTTGCCCCCTCTACCATTATCGGTCATCAACTGAGACGAGGACCACAACCAACATCCTACTCTCCACTCACAAAAATTACAAATTTCTGAACACACCAAACTGCTTTGTTCCATGTCAAACATGTTCTCTCTACTTCCTGCACCTTGTCTGTGTGACAGGCACCTTCTTATTTGATGCTATTCAAGCCTCACCTCCTCTTACTCTGCACTCCTTTCTACTTTCCTCTTCCAGATGAACATAACCACTCCAGGCCGCATGCGGTGGCTCACGCCACCCACCACTTTGGGAGGCTGAGACAGGCGGATCACGAAGTCAAGAGATCGAGACCATCCCAGCCAACATGGTGAAACCTTGTCTCTACTGAAAATACAAAAATTAGCTGGGCATGGTGGCGAGCGCCTGTAATCCCAGCTACTCGGGAGGCTGAGGCAGGAGAACTGCTTGAACCCAGGAGGAGGAGGTTGCAGTGAGCCAAGATTGTGCCACTGCACTCCAGCCTGGCAACAGAGCAAAACTCCATCTCAAAAAAAAAAAAAAAAAATCTCAAATACTCGGCCAAGTACATTGGCTCACGCCTGTAATCTCAGCACTTTGGGAGGCTGAGGCGGTGGATTACCTGAGGTCAGTAGTTCAAGACCAGTCTGACCAATATGGTGAAACCCTGTCTCTACTAAAAATGCAAAAAAATTAGCCGGGCATGGTGGCATGCGCCTGTTCCCAGCAATTAAGGAGGCTGAGACAGGAGAATTGCTTGAGCCTGGGAGGCGGAGGTTGCAGTGAGCTGAGATCACACCACTGCACTCCAGCCTAGGCAACAAAGCAGGACTCCACCTCAAAAAAAAAAAAAAAAAAAATCTCACTACTCCCAAATTATGTATTTTTAAAAATGTTATTTTTTATTTATTTATTTATTTTTTTTGAGACAGAGTCTTGCTCTGTCGCCCAGGCTGGAGTGCAGTGGTGCAATCTCGGCTCACTGCAAGCTCCACCTCCCGGGTTCACGCCATTCTCCTGCCTTAGCCTCCCAACTAGCTGGGACTACAGGTGCCTGCCACCATGCCTGGCTAATTTTTTTATATTTTTAGTAGAGACGGGGTTTCACTGTGTTAGCCAGGATGGTCTTGATCTCCTGACCTTGTGATCTGCCCACCTCAGCCTCCCAAAGTGCTGGGATTACAGGCGTGAGCCACCACGCCCAGCCTAAAACTGTTTTTTCTTTCCATGTCCCTAATACAGCTTTTCATCAACTTTCCCAAAGTATGAAAAGAAACACGTATTTTTCACTAACAGGTCAACCTATTTTCAATCTCTTATGCCATTTAAAGATTCTACATGATGATGAACATAAGTTCTAATAAAATTTTATCTGTTTCTCATTATTCATAAATATCATCTATGTATCTAATTTCATCTAAATGCTATTTTATTGCAAATATCCCATTCACCAACTTCAAAAAGAGAAAAACAAAACAAGCATCATTAAAAACAAAGCAAGAAAGTAGCAAAATAGATAATTCCAATACCACCTGTAAGTACTCAGTTATCTAAAACAAATGAACTCAGATTGTCGACAAAAAAATCCAAGGCCCATTCATTAAAGCAAATAAATAACTCATATAACTTCCAAAAATCTCACTCATGACCCATTTTCCTTTACTTGTGACCCAAATTTAGTTACTGGAGTATCTTAGACACTGGCAAAATAGACAGGTAAGATAAGCTTCTGGAGAGATTGTAACGGCAGACAGCAAAGGAACAAAATACACAAAAAAAGTCTATAGGCTGGGCGCAGTGGCTCACACCTGTAATCCCAGCACTTTGGGAGGCCGAGATTGGGGGATCACGAGGTCAGGAGATCGAGACCATCCTGGCTAACATGGTGAAACCCCATCTGTACTAAAAATACAAAACATTAGCCAGGCGTGGTGGCGGGCGCCTATACTCCCAGCTACTTGGGAGGCTGAGGCAGGAGAATGGCGTGAACCCGGGAGGTGGAGCTTGCAGTGAGGTGAGACTGCACCACTGCACTCCAGCATGGGCGACAGAGCGAGACTCTGTTTCAAAAAAAAAAAAAAAGTCTATATAGAATCTTAACATAGTCTGCTAGAACAATTTTTTTCTAAAGAAAATACATCAAATTGAATAATATTAAATGACAAGAAAAGGAGTAAACATTATAGAAACTTCCTTTAAAAATTAAAAACTATTTCAACTTTAAAATGAATGGGTATTAACAGTTCAGGGAGCATATCTGCTTCTTCAAAACAGGCAGAGTAAGAAAAAAATGTGGCTAATTTTTAAGAAATAATGTAAATCAGTTTTTTGATCATTATTAAACTATTCATAATAAAATTAACATATTACGACCATTCATACAAATGTTTACTACAGACACACCTGAACTCAAGCAGTATTAACATTTCAATTTATTTTAGGAATGATGAAAAAATTATTCCAACATTTAAGAGACCACCATTTTGGCCAGGCCCAGTGGCTCACACCTGTAATCCCAGCACTTTAGGAGGCCGAGGTGGGCAGATCACCTGAGGTCAGGAGTTCGAGACCAGCCTGACCAACATGGAGAAACCCCAACTCTAATAAAAATACAAAATTAGCTGGGTGTGGTGCTGCATGCCTATAATCCCAGCTACTGGGGAGGCTGAGGCGGGAGAATTGCTTGAAACCGGGAGGTGGAGGTTGCGGTGAGCCAAGATCGCACCATTGCACCCCAGCCTGGGCAACAAGAACGAAACTCCGTCTCAAAACAAACAAACAAAAAAAAACTTTTCATTTTACTGAATTACCTTTCCTGTTTAAGAGCATACTCCAACATTTTGATCCTCCTCACAAGATCCTTCTTCAAATTTTCTTGGCCCTTCCTTTCTCCCTGTAGGAAGGCAATCTGGGCCTGAGTAGGGGAAAGACAGACAAAATTCAGTTTAGACCAAAAAAAAAAAAAAAGCTTTTTTAACTCAGTAAAGAACCTTTGGAAGTTAGAACAACTAGATGCAAAAATATTTCCTTTACACATCTCTCACAAAGTATGTACAAATATAAAAATGCACTGACTGCAAGGGGGAAAAAGGATTTAAGTTAAAAAGGGCAGGGGGGACATCTAAATGCATTTTACTTCAGGGTAGGGATTTTACAACACACAGTCCACATCATTTAAGAGTCTACAATATAAAACAACTAATACTGCCGGGTGCGGTGGCTCACACCTGTAATCCCAGCACTTTGGGAGGCTGAGGCGGGTGGATCACTTGAGGTCAAGAGTTCAACACCAGCCTGGCCAACATGATGAAACGCTGTCTCTACTAAAAATACAAAAATTAGCCGGGCCTGATGGCACCTGTAATCCCAGCTACTCAGGAGGCTGAGGCAGGAGAATTGCTTGAACCCAGGAGGCAGGGGTTGCAGTGAGCCGAGACTGCGCCACTGTGAGACTCCATATCAAAAAATAAAATAAAACAACTAATATTAATGCAAACACATGCAAGGTGTACAGTACAGTTTGCTAAAGTGTTTGTCTTTTTGCCGTCAACAAGATCTTTTTATAAAGCAGGAAGGGTTAAAGCAAAATCAGTTCTTATAATCCCCTCGCACAAGCTTCATCATATATTTAAATTTTATGACAGATTCCTTAAGTGACTTTATTTTGGACCTCCCCTACAAACAATAAACTGCTCCCTTTTCTCAATCCCCACCATTTTTCTCACCCACCTTGACATGTAATCCATAGAAAAAAGAAAGAAAAAAGAAAGTTGGGAAAAGGAAAATTAGAGACAATGGCCTTCTGCCCATTCCTGCCCCCCACCCCAAGGAATTACTAAAACCCTACATTTGAACATGAAACAAACTGTAAACAACTTTTAAAGTCAGTAAAACAGAGGGGCTAGGAAAGAGTAGCTCTCCAGAATATTAAAAGAACATTTACAATGGAAATACTATCTTTCACATAAGAAGTTGAAACTATGTCACAAACACTAACTTGTTAAAGTGACTCATACTACCTCTTAAAAGTCACAAGGGCCTCAAAACTAGCTATAAATTTCACTATTCTCACATGTACCACCACCCCCCGTCTATTATGCTGACCCACTAAGACAGGTAACAATGTTATTTATGTATCTACAGTGCTTTCCATTAAGTGAGCAAGAACTTTACATTTAAGGATGACCTTGCCACATCCCTAAGGAATTGTGAGGATTGTGCAACTCAGGTTTAGCAAGTGAGCCATTAAACTTAATTCTCATTCAAACTTAGTTTGAATGACCTTTGTTTCTATTCGGTACCACAAGAAACATAAAATCCAACTTATCTAGTCTCTCATAACTTTCAAAATGTAGGTAGTGTTAAGCTTTTGTTTTCTTTTCAATGTGCTCTTAAATTTTACATTACAATTAAAAGAAGGATTACATTTATCTTACTGAAATAAAAGTGGTCTGAAAACAATAAGGAAATGGCATCAAATATCCACAAGACTCTTTTGAAATTATATATTCTGCAGTGGGATATTATGTTACCTAACCAGAATAGTAATGACACATGCATTTAAAGCTGATAAAAATGAAAGTCTTGTCAAAAGGAAGTGACAGCCCAACTTGTCAGGCCAAACATGCTTTGGCATAGAACTTTATATGCTCTTTAAAATGACTTTAATAAAAATAATAAGCTAATCAATGCAATCAAACTTTGAAGGTAATAACAATATCAATTATCAATTTTGTCCTCTCAATACTCCTTGGCTAGTTTTGCATTTCTGCTAACATCATTGGTCCTGGATGATTCTGAAATTTCAGCCTACAATACCGTAAAGTCTTTACTGTATATGTTCAACTTCAAGCATAAGAGAAATTACAATTAAAAGTATAATCAGAGGCTGGGCACAGTGGCTCAGCCCTGTAATCACAGCACTTTGGGAGGCTGAGGTGGGAGGATAACTTGAGCTCAGGAGTTTGAGCCTAGCCTGTGCAACATAGCGAGACCACATCCCTACAAATAATTTAAAAAATCAGCCAGGCATGGTGGCATGTGTCTGTGGTCCCAGCTACTTGGGAGGCTGAGGCAGGAGAATCACCTCAGCCCACGGGGCCAAGGCTGCAGTGAGCAGTGATCACACCACCACACTCTAACATGGGTGACAGAGTGAGACCCTGTCTCAAAGAAAAAAAAAGTGGGGGGGGCAGTGGGTGGCGGGGTGGTAATCAGGGCCAGGCATGGTAGCTAATGCCTGTAATCCCAGAACTTTGGGAGACTGAGGTGAAAGGATTGCTTGAGGCTGGAGTTTGAGACCATCCTGGCAAACATACCAAGACATCTCATAAAAAAATTAAAAATATAAAAAATAAAGTACAATCAGATTTCTCCTTTTCCATCAGATGGATAAAGTTCAGTAATTTAATAATATGGTAGAAAACAGACATTTATATGTTAGCTGTGGTGATATAAACCAGTTCCACTTTATAGAGGACAACTGGTAATATCTGTGAAGTTTGTAAATGCATATACCCTTTAACTCAGCAATTTTAGAATGTTATCCTTCAAATACATATTTGCACATACGTGAAATTATGTAATACATGACTGATGAAACACAGACAAGAATATGTATACAACCCAAATGACCACCTAAAGGAGACTGGTTAAATAAATGAGTATAATTGAAAGAAAATTAGGACCTGAACTAAGACCTTTGAGAAAAGAGTAAAAGACTATGAGAATAATGTCAACCTTTTACCTTTTTTTCTCCTCAAAACTTAGACGTTAGAAACAAAAAGTCTTAAAACACATTCCTATATTAAAAAAAAGAATTCCTTCTGTAAAACGACCTCAGTCGAAAACATAATAATTGGTATAAATTCTTACTCTTTTAAAATAAAGATTAAATTCCCACTAAAAATTCTCCAGATATGGCAGTATATTGCTCTTTGAATTGAACTGAGGAAGGGCGAGGGTGAGAGACATAAAAGACGAAAACAGTGAAAGGAAGAAAAAAAGGGAAGGGAAAAAGGTAAAAAGAAAAAGAGGAAAATAGGTCAGACACAGTGGCTCACACCTGTAATCCCAGAACTTTGGGAGGCTGAGGCGGGGGGATCACTTGAGGTCAGGAGTTCGAGACCAGACTGGCCAACATGGTGAAACCCTGTCTCCACTAAACATACAAAAATTAGCCAGGCACTGTATTCCCAGCTACTCGGAAGGCTGAGACAGAAGAATCACTCAAACCCGGAGGCGGAGGTTGCAGTGTGCAGAGATCGCACCACTGCACTCCAGCCTGGGCGACATGGTGAGACTCCATCTAAAAAAAAAAAAAAAAAAAAAGGCAGGGCACGGTGGCTCATGCCTGTAATCCTAGCACTTTGGGAGGCCGAGGCGGCTGGATCACGAGGTCAGGAGTTCAAGACCAGCCTGGCCAAGATGCTGAAACCCCATCTCTACTAAAAATACAAAAAAAAATTAGCCGGGCGTGGTGGCAGGTGCCTGTAATCCCAGCTACCTGGGAGGCTGAGGCAGAGAATTGCTTGAACCCAGGAGGTGGAGGTTGCAGTGAGCTGAGACCACACCACTGCACTCCAGCCTGGGCAACAGAGTGAGACTCCGTCTCAAAAAAAAAAAAAAAAAAGTGTTATGAATAAAATATGTTTAAAAAATTAGAAATCATCAACTGCCATTTATCAGTACAACTAAGCCTAATGATAACAGGATATATTTCAGGAGAAGAAAACTTTGGAATTATCTTCAAGGAAAATGAATGTTGAACTTCTATGATACTTTATATTTTTCGCAGTATAGAAAATTAGATATTCACTTCCTAACCATTATAAACAAAAAAGATAAAAATAATAGAAGGAAGATATTTTACTAAGTCTGCATGACAGAAAGAAAATTTATTTTTTTATTTAATTTTTTATTTTATTTTATTTATTTATTTTTTTTTGAAATGGAGTCTCACTCTGTTGCCCAGGCTGGAGTGCAGTGGCACCATCTCAGCTCACTGCAAGCTCAGCTTCCTGGGTTCACGCCATTCTCTTGCCTCAGCCTCCTGAGTAGGTGGGACTACAGGTGCCCACCACCACGCCCTGCTAATTTTTTGTATTTTTATTAGAGACGGGGTTTCACCGTGGTCTCGATCTCCTGACTTCGTGATCCGCCCGCCCTGGCCTCCCAAAGTGCTGGGATTACAGGCGTGAGCCACCGCACCCAGCTGAAAATTTATTTTTATATTATTTTCAATTCTAATTTGTCAAAAGGGTATATGTAAATAGGAAAATAAATCTTCTATATTTAAACAGGTTTATCTGCATATGTAATATCTAATAAACAATTAAAATATTTAAAATGTACCACTTAATTTATTAAAGCCCCCCCACCTTTTTTTTTCTTTTGAGATGGAGTCTCGCTCTGTCGCCCAGGCTGGAGTGCAGTGGTGCGATTTCGGCTCACTGCAACTTCAGCCTCCCGGGGAAGAAGCAATTCTCCTACCTCAGCCTCCTGAGTAGCTGGGATTACAGGTGTGCACCACCACGCCCAGCTAATTTTTGTATTTTTAGTAGAGACAGGGTTTTACCATGTTGGTCAGGCTGTTCTCAAACTCCTGACCTTGTGATCCACCCACCTCGGTCTCCCTAAGCACTGGGATTACAGGTGTGAGCCACCGCACCCAGCCTTATTGAAGCCATTTTAAACTACCTTGTATTCTAAAATTTAAAAGGGCTAGGATTCAAAATTGAAATCACTGAGAAGTATATTCAAAATGAAAAATACACAAAATTCTTGGGTTGGACACTTTTCAGTAGCTTTTCAGTTACTTGCTATGGAATATAAAGAGCATTCACTTTTACAAAAATCTAAAATAAAATATTATAAAGCTTGATTAAGGTTCTCATCTTTTGATCTGAACACAAACTTCAAAGTAAAAGAGGAAATATATAAGTAAAAGTCAATTATATGGTTACAGTGTACAATGAAGTTTCAATAATCTGCTTTATGTCTTAATGCCTTCTATAAACTATTCCCTCTGAAAAGCTTTGGATTATATTATCCTCTTAAATCTAGGCTGCTAGTTTTATCTGGCACATAATCACTGCCTCTAGCCCTCTCTCTTAAAGACAGTGTCTTTATCAGGCTAGGCGCGGTGGTTCATGCCTGTAATCCCAGCACTTTGGGAGACTGAGGCAGGTGGATCACCTGAGGTCAGGAGTTTGAGACCAGCCTGACCAGTATGATGAAACCCCATCTCTACTAAAAATACAAAAATTAGCCAGGCATGGTGGCGTGTGCCTGTAGTCCCAGCTACTCAGGAGGCTGAGACAGGAGAATTGCTTGAACCTGGAAGGTGGAAGTTGCAGTGAGCCAAGATCATGCCACAGCACTCCAGACTGGGTAACAGAGCGAGACTCCATCTCAAAAAAAAAAAAAATTGTCATTATCATTTGGTGACATCAAACTTTACCATCAGAATCACCCAGATGACTTATTAAAACACAATTTTTTAGGTTCTACCCTCAGAGTTGCTCATTCACTAGGTCTGGAGCGGGGCCCAAGAATTTGCATTTCTAGTAAGTACCCAGGTGATAATGCTGCTGATCTGGGACCACCCTTGGAGAACCACTGACTTACACCATTTTTAACATAGTTAGAAGGCCAAAAACAAAAAACAAAGCAAAACAAAAAAAAACAGGAAATAGTCTGTTAAGGAGCAAGGAAAAGAACAGTCCTAGAGGCCGGGCGCAGTGGCTCACGCCTGTAATCCTAGCATTTTGGGAGGCCAAGACGGGCGGATCACTTGAGGTCAGGAGTTCTTAACCAGCCTAGCCAACATGGTAAAACCCCCATCTCTACTAAAAATATAAAAAAATTAGCCAGGTGTGGTGGCAAGCACCTGTAATCCCAGCTACTCAGGAGGCTCAGGCAGGAGAACTGCTTGAACCCGAGAGGTAGAGGTTGTGGTGAGTTGAAATCATGCCACTGCACTGCGGCCTGAATGACAAAGCAAAACTGTCTCAAAAAAAAAAAAAAAGAAGCAGCAGCAAATAGTCCCAGAACCCTCTTTTTTTTCCCAAAGTGTTGGGATTACAGGTGTGAGCTACCGCGTCCAGCCCCAGAACCCTACCCTTTTTACTCCACAGAGGTATGGAGTCTTATACAGGCCTTCAAGCTGACAGACGAGTACATACTAGCTTTTTGATTCTCTTCCAAATTCCTTATTTGTGACTATACTTTTGGCAGTCTCCTGATAAAATGAAATCTACCAATGTATTTCAGTTCAATCACATGTTTGGGAAATACCTACTTCCCAACAGGTCTAAACTGCTGTAAAGGAGAATATAGGAAAAACAAATAAAACCAAGTTTCTACCCACAATGTACTTCCAATCTACTTAGGGTACGAAACCAGCACACATATGTTCACGAAAACAGCTAAGAAAAGATAGTGCAGTACTAATAAATGAGGATTCGAGTGATAAAATCAAATATTTGTATTTGTTCATTTAACAATATTAACTAAACACCTACTTTGTGCCTGGCACAGTTATTGGTACTGGGACTAAAGTAGTGACAAAACAAAGCAGAGCTAACAATCCAGTGAATGAAACACATGTTGCCTAAGATGTATGTGTACCAGTAGCATATGTTATATTTACTTAGAACCAGAAACACAGTTGCAGGCAAAAGCAGTGAATATAAAAATAAACACAAAAAGCAACTGGATGCCTATTTAACTCTGGAGTCAAGTAGAGAACTGATGTTCAACTTAAAAATTGCTTGCTTGCTTATTCATTTATTTGTTTATTTATTTGAGACAGGGTCTCACTCTGTTGCCCATGCTGGAGTGCAATCATAGCTCACTGCAGCCTCGAAATCCTGAACTCAAGCAATTCTCCCGCCTCAGCCTCCCAAGTTGCTGGGACTATAGGTGCACACCACCACATGCAGCTAATTTTAATCTTTTTGGTAGAGACAGGGTCTTGCTATGTTGCCAGGCTGGTCTAGAACTCCTAGCCTCAAGCAATCCTCTCACCTTGACCTCCCAAAGTGCTGGAACTACATGCATAAGCCACTGCACCAAGCCTAAAAACTGTATTCTAATCTGGTATTTATTCTACAGCTAGTTTCACTTTTTTTTTTGAGACACTCTCGCTCTGTTGCCCAGGCTGGAGTACAGTGGTGCAATCTCGGCTCACTGCAACCTCCGCCTCCCGGGTTCAAGCAATTCTCCTATGTCAGCCTCCAGAGTAGCTGGGATTACAGGCACCCGCCACTGCGTCTGGCTAATTTTTGTATTTTTAGTAGAGACGGGGTTTCACCATGTTGGCCAGGCTGGTCTCAAACTCCTGACCTCGGGTGATCTGCCTGCCTCGGCCTCCCAAAGTGCTGGGATTACAGGCGTGAGCCACTGCACCCGGCCTAATTTTACATTTTAACAAACTAGTGAGTCTCCTGAAATTTTCCTAATAAATAAAATTACTGTACCATTTTATTTATCTATTGTTACATTTCAAAAAAAGGTAAGATGTGAACTTATGGATTATACTGAAAATAAAGATAAATTTCATTTTATGTTTTTTAGAGATGAGGGTCTCTCTTTGCTGCCAGGTTAGGAGTGCAGTGGCATGATCATAGTTCACTACAGCCTTGAACTCCTGGGCTCAAGTGATCCTTCTAGATAACATTTTACTTCTGAAATGCTATAGGAGATACTAGTATATTCTTTCAAAAGCAATCTCTCCATCCCTAAATGCAAGATTACAAATATAGATTTTTGTATACAGAAAACCCTCAACTGCTCAAATTCTCATTTAAAGCACTAAATTAATTACACCCACATTATCACCTTATGGCAGCTTATAAATAAATGTACGTCAGTAGATTTCTTGAGATCCCAAAGGCTCCCTCAGAACTCGAATCAGTCAGTTAAATTCCCTCAGCACAACTTCCTGTCTTTCAACTCTTTATAAATGTTCCTTATGTTTGCTCAAAGGGCTAGAAATTCCGTTTTTTTTTAACTTACACACACACACACACACACACACACATATACAGTTAGCCCTTCATATCCATGAGTTCTACATCTGCAGATTCAATCAACCATCTATCAAAAACATTCAATAAACAATAAATACAAAATTTTAAAAATATAGTATAACAACTATTTTCATAGCATTTACATTAAGTATTATAAATAATCTAGAGATGATTTAAAGTATATGGGAGGGTGTGCATAGTTTATATGCAAATACTATGCCACCTTATATAAGAAAATTGGAACTTGAACATCCAGTTTTTTGTATTGGATGGGGGAGTTCCTGGAACCAATCCCCTACAGACTTTGAAAGATAACTGTATATGTACATATACACATATGTAGAAGAAAAGAGAGAATATCAATCAAGGGAGGAATTCTGCAGATTTACGGTATGAGACAATATGACATTCGTAGATTTAACATTCATGGTTACCACTGTTTTGAGAGCTACCCAGAAGATACTTTGTTAAGGCAATGGAGAAGCTAGAGGCCCAATCTAGGGGCTAAATGCATGAGTCTAGCCTAACACCAAGCATTTGTTTTTGGAAGTTTTTTTGAGACGGTTGGAGTGCAATGGCACAATCACAGCTCACTGCAGTCTTGACCTCCTAGGCTCAGGCGATTCTCCTGCTTCAGCCTCTCGAGGAGCTGGGCCCACAGGTGTGTGCCACCATGCCCAGCCAAGCATTTGTATTAAAGTTAAAAGGCAATGACTCTAAACAGTTTAAGAAAAAAAACTGGGCTGGGCACGGTGGCTCAACCTTGTAATCCCTGCACTTTGGGAGGCCGAGGCGGGCAGATCACGAGGTCAGGAGATCAAGACCATCCTGGCTAACACAGCGAAACCCTGTCTCTACTAAAAATACAAAAAAATTAGCTGGGTGTGGTGGCGGGCGCCTGTATTCCCAGCTACTCGGGAGGGTGAGGCAGAAGAATGGCGTGAACCTGGGAGGCAGAGCTCGCAGCGAGCAGAGATCACACCATTGCACTCCACCCTGGATGACAGAGGGAGACTCCGTCTCGAAAGAAAAAAGAAAAAAGAAAAAAAACTTAATCTATTGATGTAAAATGCCCCCTGCCCCCACAAAGAAAGAAAAATGTAAGGACTAAGAAAATGGCAGCTCTTAACCAGGAAAAGAACAGAAATGTTCTATACCTCCGCCACCAAAAATCACTGAACTAATTCAGCAAATGCTCTAACCTGAGCAAAAGGATTCAAGTGAAATAAAACCTTCATTAAAGTTGAAAAGGATATTAACTTGTAGAATATGCGTACATATAAGAAACATAACGTATTACTCTCCATGGAAATATAATTCAGATAAAGAATTCCACAAAAAGATGTCTTAATCTTAAAATCTGAAGATTTACAGAGCTCTCAGAAAGTATTACTTGCAAATGATAAGTCTTCTATAATGTATGATTTTGTTTATGGTTAGCTCCAAAAGAGTTTTTAACACGTTTTAAACCAACATGATTATCTGTTGATAGGTATATAATCTCTAAGAAGTATTCTTCAATAGGCAACACTTCTCATATTTAAAACATTCAGTCTTTATGTATAAATTATGAATCCATAAATCTTAAGGAACTACATAAAGCCCAAACTCTTCCCAACGGAACAAGGCTATCGACAATCTGTTCCCATTCCCTCTATCTAGCTTTGTCTTCCACATTCCTACTCACACATCCTATGCTCCAATCAAAGTAGACAATTAGGCTGGGCGCGGTGGCTCACGCCTGTAACCCCAGCACTTTGAGAAGCCTAGATGGATGGATCGCTTGAACTCAGGAGTTTGAGTCCAGCCATGGGCAACATGGTGAAACCCCGTCTCTACTAAAACTACAAAAATTAGCCAGGTGTGGTGGCTCAAAACTGTAGCCCCAGCTACTCGGGAGGCTGAGGCACAAGAATCACTTGAACTTGGGAGGCAGAGGTTGCAGTGAACTGAGACTACGCCACTGCGCTCTAGCCTGAGCAACAGAGGGGAGGATGGTGGGCAAAGGAGGGAACGAAACTCACAATTTTATATTTTTAAAAAAAATAAGTAGACAATTAGTCTTCAGATACTACCTGAGCTTTCCCAGCTCCATGCCTTGGCTTATGCTCTTCTCTCTCCTACCTCTCCAAACGCCCTTTCATTCTCAGATTCTACCAATGTCCTAGTCTGAGCCTACACACACCACAGTAATCCCTTCTCCGAATTCCAAGAGCATTTATTTTCTATTTAAAAACAAAACAAAAAACCCTCTGTATGTACGTATTTTTAACACTTTATGAGACTTATATTAATGTTCAGCAAAAAGGCAAGAAAATAAGGACTTTGGCATACTTAATATGTATCACGTACTCTACCAAACACCTTCTGTAATTAATCTCAATTAGGACTATGACATAATTATTATCTTGTTCTCTTTTAATTTTCAAAATGTTCATAATTTATCTCATCCCAAACCAGATAAGCCTTCTAAAGGCAGAAGCCTTCATTCACGCACACAACATAAAATAATTAAGTGCCTACTAAGTGCTTCCCACTTGTATTGAGGGCACACAAAAAGGGGATTTTTGCATTCTACTAGATTATAAATCTGCTGAGGTTAACAGCTAAATAAAAATAGACTCAACTGTTACATCCCAAAGTGCCTTGCAATACTGTGGTTATTCAATGTTATTTGATTTAAAAGATAAAAGTTCAATCACAGTAAATGGAAAAAAACAGGCAAGAACGTACAAAGTAGAAGTATAAACAATAATTACCGTAAACTAGAAAGTTTGTTTTTCCTTAACCTTTGACTTTTTTTTAATTCTCAGTTCTTTTGCCTATACAAAGGTGGCTATGAAATGTGAATTAGAGCTCCTATTAATAAAACAAAATAAATCAAAAATGTTGGTATTAACGTGTAAATAATAAATTTATAAATATTATAAGTATTATGTACTTAGACAAAAGCAAAGTGACAAAAGCAGATAGGAAATATCATGAAAACAATTTCTCTAAAAAAAACTTATGATGCCTAATCCCCTGAATAAAGACATTTAAGCCTTTCTTGCTTCATATTTAGACAAAAATCTTCCTGCTTGCTTATGTTCCTATTTCATCTCTGAAAAGAGTGTAGGCAACCAGTTGTTTGAGGCACCATTCTTGGACAGTAATAGTGTGCTGTCCTTAGTATGTAGATGTAATTACTGTAGTAACAACAAAAACCTAAGCTTTTGGATTGGATTCTGTTTTGGTTTTATTTTCTTCTACCACTACAATAAATGACACAATCTTTCACTCTTAACGATAAATGGTGCATAATTTTAAGAAAATTACGTGGAATTAAGAGAGAAATTCATGCTCATGGAACACAATTTATATTCTGTGAAGTATTAACAATGACTAAGTGAATGAACACGTAATCTGACTTAACTAACACCAACTTATTAATTGATATAACATACATAGATCAAAATTTTGTAATATATTGAACAAGACTTAACAGGAAACTACATATATGTTAAGTGACTAATAATCTTTCAATATGATGATGAAGCCAACAGAAAACTATAAAAACTGTATTTGAGAAAGATGGAAAGTGGTAATAGGAGTATATATGTTCTCCAACTTCTAAATTAGAGAAAATCTTATGAGTCAGTGAGTTAACATTTAATATGATTATTTTTGATGTTACCAGCCCCAGAAATAGCATTCTGAAACAGATTACAGGCTTTCTTCTTTCTATTTGTTGATACATCAACTATAACAACTCACCTTTCATTTTGTTGCTAAATTTTCAGAATAAAGTGTGTGTGTGTTAAAATTCTCCTTCTAAAATAATCTTTCTATGTTCTTACATATTTAGGTTTGGAATATGGTTCATGATGGCAGAATTGTCCAGGTCAATAAAGTAAAATACTCTGACCAAGACAGTAGGACCTAGACTCAAGCTGGGGAAGAGATAAATAAGCTCAGTTAAAAAGAGGGCTGGGAACGGTGGCTCACGCCTGTAATCCCAGCACTTTGGGAGGCCAAGGTGGGCAGATCACCTGAGGTCGGGAGTTCCAGACCAACCTGACCAACATGGAAAAACCCTGTCTCTACTAAAAAATACAAAATTAGCCGGGCGTGGTGGTGCATGCCTGTAATTCCAGCTACTCGGGAGGCTGAGGCAGGAGAATTGCATGAACCTGGGAAGTGGAGGTTGCAGTGAGCCAAGATCATGCCACTGCACTCCAGCCTGGGCAACAAGAGTGAGACTGTCTCAAAAAAAAAAAAAAAAAAAAAAAAAGAAAGAAAAAGAAAAAGAGGTCGGGCATAATGGCTCAAGCCTGTAATCTTATCACTTTGGGAGGTCAAGGCAGGAAGATGGCTTGAGCCCAGGAGTTCAAGACTAGCCTCGGCAACACACTGAGAATCCATGTCTACAAAAAACTAAATAACTTAGTGGAGCATGGTGGTGCACACTTGTAGTCCCAGCTACTTGGTTGGGAGGCTGAAGTGGGTGGATCACTTGAGCCAGAGAGGTTGAGGCTACAGTGAGTCATGTTTCTACAACTGCACTTCAACCTGGGCTACAGAGCGAAATCTTGCCTTAAAAAAGAAAGAAAAGAAAAAGAAAAAGAGAAGAAGAAAAGAAGAAGAAAAGAAACTTGCTGCATAGACATGACCATATTCATTTGAAAGCAAGTTAATAAATATGTATCCTGAAAAGAAGTTTAGAAAAGAAACTTACAGGCTATGACTAGAGTGATTATAAAACATTCTCTTAACAGTTAGCAGGAGGAAGAAAAAGTGTATTCTTTAAAATGATTTCATTACTAGTAAATAGTTCTATAAGGAAAAGTAGGGGGAAAAAGGCAAAGAAATACAAAACTAAGTCAATGAAAAGCAAATAGGCTATGATCACACATCTAAAGGCCATGAGCATGGCAATGAGTATTTTAAAGAATCTAAAAAGTGTACTTTGAATTTTAAAGTATTTTAAGAGATTAATTTTATAAAAGGAAAGACAGTGTTATCATGCAGAAGGAACATATTTAGTATAATCAAAAGTTTAAGAAATCGGCCAGGCGTGGTGGCTCACACTAGTAATATCAGCATTTTGGGAGGCCGAGGCAGGCGGATCACCTGAGGTCAGGAGTTCAAGATCAGCCTGGCTGACACGGTAAAACACCGCCTCTGCTAAAAGCACAAAAATTAGCCAGGTGTGGTGACGCACACCAGTAATCACAGCTACTTGGGAGGCTGAGGCATGAGAATTGCTTGAATCTGGGAGGCAGAGGTTGCAGCGAGCCAAGATCATGTCACTGCACTCCCGCCTGGGCAATAGAGCAAGATTCTGTCTCAATTAAAAAAAACGATGAGTTTAAGAAATAAAGGAAAGCTGAGTGTAAGGAAATCTTTTCAAGGGTAGTACTGGTATAGCTCAAACCTGGTTTGAATTCCAGCTTTGTCACTTACTGGGTAAGTAAGTAGCAGCCTTAAGCCCAACTGCTGTTTGCTATTTGCATGTATTTTCATAAATAAAAGTGGTCTGTAATGTTTTTACAGCGTTGTCAAACTTCAAGATTATTAAAACTATTAATATCCTGTTTAATGTTTAAGAATAAATAACTATTTGATATCTTTTAACTACTGTCCTATCATTGACTTTTAAGACTCTTACTGACAATTTTGTGATTTTTCATGTAATCATCCTTTACATCTTACTTAGCAAGTTCTCTTTAGACATAATATATGTCTACTGAATGAAATTTAATTACAGATACCTTTGAACATTAATTAAATTTAAATTATATTTGTACTTGTAAGAAATATTTAAACAACGCTTTATTTTTCTAAAATAAAAGAAAACCAATAGCACAAACCTTCATTTTCTAAGTGTGTCAAGTTGTTTTGTTTTTTTTTATTTGTTTGTTTGTTTTTTGAGACTCAGTCTCCCTCTGTTGCCAGGCTGGAATGCAGTGTGCGAGCTCGGCTCACTGCAACCTCCAACTTGCTGGTTCAAGTGATTCTCCTGCCTCAGCCTCCTGAGTAGCTGGAATTACAGGCACGTGCCCCTGTGCTCGGCTAATTTTTTTTTTTTTTTGTATTTTTAGTATAGACGGGGTTTCACCATGTTGGCCAGGATGGTCTCGATCTCCTGACCTCGTGATCCGCCTGCCTCGGCCTCCCAAAGTGCTGGGATTACAGGTGTAAGCCACTGTGCCTGGCCTATTTTAACTGTTTTATGTCTTCTGTTTTTGTGTGACAATGAAATGAGTTAATATTTCCTGCCTGCACCAACCACATTTAAGCTCTATCTTAATTGTTGATGAGGTCTTGGAGCCTCCCTTCTGCTCCCAGAGGCTTTTCTTGGTCATGTCTCCAGCCACAATATCCTGGGGGCAGCAGAAGGGTATGTCACAAGGGCAGACCCCTGGATCTCGGGCAGTAGAAGCCCTGGGCCCTTCTCTCCTGCCTTGCCTTACCTGGCCAGGGGGCCTGGGATCTGCCTACCAAAACTTTTTCTGTGCGATCACAGTGGAAGGGGCAGGGAAAGGAATAAAGGTGCCACCCACCTCCACTCGGACAACACAGCCTTCTACACCAGCAAGGGTGAACCCAACCCTATGGCGATACCTCAGGGTTCTGTCTGTCCACATTCATCCTGGACAGTCCCACACTTGTCTTAACAAGGAAACCTGGCCTGCTACTAAACTCCCAGGTGCTGGCTCTGCAGCCCAGCCTTGCCCCTGGAGGGGATCTTACCTTGCAGGACGGAGTCTTGGCCGCAGACTGAGCCTGTACCTCACCTGTCTCCCACCGACTCTTGGTACTGGCCACGGCCATGCTGGGCAGCTCTATGGAGGCCTGGTGGGCTAGCTTGGGGGTCCGGCCAGCGGTCTGCAGAGGAGGAAAAGCATCAGGATTACCTTAGTGGACAGCCACCGTGGTCACATCAGAGGGTCACACTGGGCAACCCTCTGCTTTGTGTTTGTGTTTTCCCTGGGAGCGCTTTCCCAATGAAGCCCTAGAGTGGGGATCACTGGAAAGATGTGCCTTCCTCCATTCGATGCAATCATGAGACACCTCCCTGTCCTGAAGAGCATCAAGGAGATGATGGCGCACAGGACAGATGTGGGTCTGCCTCCATGCTGCTCATGGGGTAGGGACAGTGGTTAAATTGCAGAGTATTGGTTGGATGGAGGAGCATTGATTAGATGGAGGAGTATTGGTTGTATAGAAAGGTGTTGATGAAGGAATATTGATTGGATGGAGGAGTACTGATTATATGAGGGAGTATTTGTTAGATGGAGGGGCATTGATTGAATGTAGTAGTATTGGTTGGATAGAGCCATATTGGTTCAATGAAGGGGCACTAATTGCATGCAACGACATTGATCGGCAAAGGAGTATTGGTTGGATGGAAGGGCACTGGTAGGATGGAAAGGTATTGACTGGATGGAGGAGCAGTGAATGAATGAAGTATTGATTGGATGGGGAAGTATTGCTTGGATGGAGGAATATTGATAGGATACAGGAGCATTGATAGGATGGAGGAGTACTTGTTGGATGGAGAGGCATTAATTGGATGGAGGAATATTGGTTTGATAGAAGGATGTTGGTCGGATAGAGGAACATTGATTGCATGGAGGAGTACTGGTTGGATGGAGGAGTATTGGTTGGTTGAAGGGGGATTAATTGAAATCAGAAGTATTGGTTGAATAGAAGGGCACTGATTGGGTGAAGGAGTAATGTATGGATGGAGGGGCATTAATTGAACAGAAGAGCACTGATTGGACGGAGGAATACTGGTAAGATAGAGGAGTGCTTCTTGGATAAGTGAATACTGGGTGGATGGAGGGGTACTGGGTGGATGGAGGCACGCTGATTTAGCAGAGGAGTATTGGTTTGATGGAGGGGCACTGATTTAGTAGAGGAGTATAGGTTGGATGGAAGGATACTGGTTAGATGGAGATGTCCTGATTAGATAAAGAAGTATTGGTTGAATAGAAGGGCACTGATTGGAAGCAGAGGCATTGATTGGGTGAAACTATTTTGGTTGGATGGAGGGAAATTGATAGGATAGAAGGCCACTGATTGGATGCAAGGCATTATTGGATGGAGGGGCATTGATTGGATGAAGCTGTTTGGTTGGCTGGAGGGGAACTGACTGAATGGAGGAGCACTGAATGAATAGGGGTATTGATTGGATGAAGGTGTATTGGTTGGATTGAAGGGAGTTGGTGGATGAAGGAATATTGGTTGGATGCAGGGACACTGACTGGATGGAGGAGTATTGGATGATTGGATGGAGAGGTACTGATTGAATGGAGGGGCTGGCATGTGGGATTGGCATTGGTTACATGGTGAGCCATTAATTGGATAAACAAGTATTGGTTGGATGGAGGGTATTGGTCAGATGGAGAAGCATTGATGGATGGAGGAGAATTGATTGGATGGGAGGGACATTGATTGGATGGAGGGGCATTGATTGGATGGAGGAGCATTGATTGGATGGAGGGGCACCGATTGGATAGAGTAGTATTGGATGGATGGAGGAATCTTGATTGGATGGAGGGGCATTGATTAGATTAAAGAGTACTGGTTGGATAAAGGGGCATTGATTGACTGGAGGAATATTGGCTGGATAGAGGAGCACTGATAGGATGAAAGAGCATTGATTGGATGGTGGATTATTGTTCCAAAGGGGGCATTGATTGAATGGAGGAACCACTGAATAATTGGAGGAGTACTGGTTGCAGGAGTATTGCTTGTATAAAGGAACATTAATTGGATTCAGGAGCATTGATAGGATGGGAGATTATTGGTTGGATGGAGTAGCATTGATTGAAAGGAGGGGCATTGATTATATGGAGGAACATTGATTGGATGGAGGGGCACTGATTGGGTAGAGGAGCACTGATTGGATGGAGAAGCATTGGTTGGATAGGGTGTTGGTTGAATAAGGCGGCATTGAGGCATTGATTGGATGGAAGGGCATTGGTTGGATTAAGGAATGGTGCCAGGATGCAGGAGGGACCTGACAGCAGAGGGGAGCCAGGTCATATCTCGATGGCCTGGGTGTATTGTTCCAGCCAGTGGTCAATCTTGGATATGGGCAAGTCTGGCTGGGATTTCTTCACACTGTTACTGGAGGGTAGAAGATGTGTCAGGCCCCATGTCTCCCACAAGGCTTCTCCCAACCTGCCCAAGCCTCTCCCAGAGCCCCCTCGGTCTCCAGATCTTTACCCTGTGACTCCCTTCAACCCCCTCTTGGGGAAACCTAAGATCTGAGCCCAGAAAGCAGACAGACAGACAGACAGACCTCTTCTCTATGGAGCAGTTTAGGGACTCGGTCCTGTCGATGAGCTGCAGAGGGTGGAGAGAGACACAGGCCTGCAGCAGCTAAGGTAAAGCCCACCCTCCATCTCCCCAGCTACTCCATCCACTAATCCAACCCCCAACCCTTATATCACGGGGGTTTGCTGAGCGCCGGGCAATGGGGGGATAGCAGACAAAAGCCAGGCCTGGGCCTGGTCTTCCTGTGGCTGGCATGTGGGATTGGCCTTTTGGGTATGAGTCCGGGAGAGGGGAGAAGATGGCAGGCTTTGCAGCTTGACCTACTTTGATGGGAGGGCTCAGGGGAGGCGAGCTCTGTTCGATGGTCCCCTCCAAGACCAAGGGGCTGGGTGTCCTGGGCTGCTGATATTTCTGGTGCTAGAAAAAAAAAAAACAAAAACAGACATCCCAGGTGATCCCCTGCTTGTACCCCTCCTGCCCTGCCCAGCACCTGTGGGAAAAAATGCTGTTCCTCCCTGAGCCCCAGGTTCTCTGTGGCCCTGACATGCTCCAGTTTTGGAGCTGGTGGGGAGGGACTGAGGAGTCTGGGGAAATGACTCCGGATCTTGCCAGAGGATCACTGAGCCTCGCCCTCTCGGAGAATGTGGGCCCAGAAGGGGCTGCAAGGTCTAGGAGTGTGGGGTGCTGACCCACTCTGGCCTAGACCCACAGGGCCCACAGAGTGGTGCAGACAGCAAAGGCTGGCTCATCCCTGGGGTGGGGGTACACCCAGACCCTCTGAGGCCCACCTCCTCCTGTTCCTCCTCAGCCCCTGTGGCCCCCAGGTTGTCCTGGACAGTGTCCTCTGGGTCTGGCCCCTCCTTGCTCAGACTCAACACCTCCAGGTGGACTTCGTCACTGTCCTCCTTTTCGCAGGCATGCAGGCTGGGCCTGTGGGTGGAAAGGGAGGCAAAGCCGTTCTAGGGCCGTTGGATTGCTTGGTTGATCCCTTCCTTTTTCCAAGCCTCAGTTTCCCCATCTGTAAAATGAAGGTAGTCAGGCTACTTGAGTGCTGAGGGTTCTGAGACCCAAGCCCATTGGGAAACAAGGTCCAGTGGCCTCAGAGCCAGCACAGTCTGCTTGGGCCGCTGTGTCAGGGCCTGAGGCCCTTGGGGAACTGCCCAGTCCCCGCTAGGCAGGGCTCTACAGACTGAGGGTCCCCCAGGCACTGGGACTGGGTTCAACCCCCCAGCTTTCTGGCTGGGCCTCAGCTTGGCAGCTGCTCGCCACTTAGTTGGTCTGGCGGGGTCTCCGCGGGGCCGGGCTGCCGGGGCCACCACTCCTGTTCTGCTCCCTGTGGGGGCCCTTGGGTGTTTGGGGGACTGGAGGCTGGGTCATTTGGAGGGCTAGGCAGGGGTAGGGGCCAGGTCACTGAGGAGCAGGGCCAAGGGGCTGCCGGCTGCGGGGGAGGGGAGGCCAGCCAGCTGGCAGCTTCCAGCGGCTCTGCATTTGAGCAGGACTGAACCTGGAGGAGAAGATGGGAAATTCTCAAATTTTCCATGATTTCAGGCCCTGGGTATGCGTGCCAGCCAAGACCCAGACCCACCCGCCCAAGGTGGGCAGGGGTCTGAGCCAGCAGCAGCCACACAGAGGGGCCATTCAGGAGCAGGAGTGTGCAGCCAGGCAGGTGCAGGGGGTGGGGTGGCAGCTGCAGAGCTGGGCTCCACGGAAGAGTCAAAGCGCCCCCTGCTGGTGGGAGCAGCCTTGCCCGCCTAGGCCTGAGGCCAAGGAGAAGGGAGCTGCCCAATCTCAGAAAAGCAGGGCCGCTGACTCCTAAGCGAGTAGGAGACTGAGGCCTGGGGAGGGGGGCGGTGGGCACTGCGCCAGGCCAGGACCAGTGGCTCTTGGGGAGTGGGAGCCTGGTTGTAGGAGGACAAGGGAGTGTCGCTCAGCAACACTGGTCCCTAGAGCTCCAGGCTGGTTTAGGGCCTCAGAGGGGCCAGGAAGAACCCTGACCAGGGAGAACTGTCAGCCCAGCCATGAACTCTGGTCCCACTCAAGGCAAGGGGGTCCTGAGCAGGGCTGGGGTCCCAGATGGCCCGGGCCCTGCAGGGCAGGTGGGGTCAGCCCCATCATGGCCGCAGATGACAGAGTGGCAAGGAGCCTGAGCAGGGGTAGTGAGGTGGGGCTCGGAAGCAGCCCCTGTCGGGCTTGTTGGGGTTGAGACAGGCACACACATCCCCACATCTGGAAAGTGCGTCCTCCTTGCTGACTCTCCCTCGTGCACATCTGGAAATACCTGCTCCCCTCTGTGGGAATGGAGATCTGCCAGCCCCGAGGGAGGAAGGGGCGGCAGCGGACTCTCAGCCTCCATTACAGAAGCGGCCGCAGCTGTGTGCTGATGTGGCAGCACCCGGCCTGGCCTCACAGCTGCCTGGATGAGGCCCAGGGGCCCTGGGGAGCCCCAGAATGAGGTTTCCTTGCGGCCCCTCGCCGGCCACCATGCTGTCTCGCCCTCTTCTTCCCTTCCCTCCTTTCTCCCCCTTTCCTGGCCATGGGGGTATTTCAGGGGCTGTTTGGAAAGGGGAGGATGGGATGGCTGCTCAGGCACAGGTTGAGGGCCTGAAGGGAGCTCTGCTGTGCCCCAATCCACCCAGCGCCTGCCCTCGAGGTCCAGAGGGAGCCCCGCTCTGCCCAGCACCTGCCCTCGAGGCTCGGAGGGAGCCCCGCTCTGTCCAGCGCCCGCCCTCGAGGCCCTCACTCACCCGTCCTCTTGCTCCCCCTTAGGAATCCTGCACTTGGGGGGGGGGCTCTCCGCTGTCCGAGGCACCCTGTGCCCCCTCGTGCTGCTGCCACTGCTCTGGCCTCTGGGACCAGTTGCCAAAGCCCTCATCCTCATCCAGTTCAGGGGCCTCCGAGGGCTTCAGGCTGAGGCTGAGGGTAGCAGCAGGGAGCTTAGGACTGGGCGGCTGCTGCCTCTTCTGCCCAGGGCCCACACTCACCTCACAGCGCCCTCTCAGGCCCTGGACTCCAAGTGTGGGAGACCCTGTCTGCCACAGAGCTGGCTCTGGGCTGTGTCTCCTGTGGTCAGAATCCCTGAGGGCAGGGCTGTGCCTCCCCCATAGGTTCTGGGGCAGCCTGAGAACTGTGCTTCCTCTATCAGTCCAGGATTCCATGAGGCTCAGCAGGGCTATGCCTCCCCCATCAGTTTGGGGCTCCCTGAGGGTAAGGCTGTGCCTCTTCCATCAGTGTAGGGCTCCCTGAGGGCAGGGCTGTGCCTCCCCTGTCAGCCTGTGGCTCCCTAAGAGCAGGGCTGTGCCTCTCCCATCACTCCGGGACTCACTAAGGCAGGGCTGGGCCTCCCCCGTCAGCCTGTGGCTCCCTAAGAGCAGGGCTGTGCTTCTCCCTTCAGTCTGGGGCCCCCTATGGCAGGGCTGTGCCTCCCCCATCATCCTGGGGCTCCCCAAGGGCTGCCCTGGTCCCCACATGAGGACCCTACATGAGGTCCTCCTAAGCCCCGACTTCTCAGGCCTCCCATGTGGCAGGGGGAGCCCCGGGATAGCTAGGGCCCTTGGTGGGGGTGGCCAAGGGCCTGACTATGGTGACCGCTGAACCCCACTCTGCCCAAGACTGCTGACTTGGAGAAAATGGAACAAAAGAGGCCAAGAGGAAGGGAAGCATTGTTGGAAAAACAGCCCAGCCCAGCCGCAGAGGCCTCCTGGGCCCAAGGAGGAAGCAAGCCAGCCTGGCCACCAAGTTGGACGTGGCTCTGTGAGTCACTGGCGGGGGAGTCTGGTGGGGGGCTCGGGCCAGGCTGCGTGGCTGGGGTCAGAGGTGGTCCGAGCAAGGGCCAGGGCACGGGCACAGAGCCTGGGTCAGCAGCCAGGAGGCAGCCAGGTACTGGCAGACCCTCATCCAGGGCTGTGACCACCCTCACCCCAGGAGCACTCACCCACTCCCGCGCCTGCTCCTGAGGGCCCTTCCTCGCTCTCATCCTGCACTGGAACCCCCAAGCCCAGGCCCTTGACCTACCCCTCTGCCCAGGCCCCAGGGTACACAAATAGGGGCTAGAGCCCAGGCACGCGGTAGGGGGCTGCTCACAGCATCTCCTGCTCCGGCCTCTCGGGGAAAAGGCCACCTCCGTCCTCGTCCTAGGCCAGAAGCTGCCTGTCTCTCTCATGCTGGCATTGCTGCAGACGGCCTCCTCCTCATCCTCCACACTCCAGGAGCAGTGGGCCTGGTGGGGGACACAGAGGGAGTCATGCCACAGCCGACACAGGTGCTGTTTTGTACCCATTCTTCCCATCTACACAGGCCTTGCTGGGGCCACAAGGTGCAGGCAGCCCTGTCCACGAAGGCAGTCCCAGGCTGGTCCTCAGGCCTCACCTTGTCCATCTTTAAACAGAGGCTGCCCACATGGTCATGAGGTGCCCTCTGGCCCAGGAGAGGATCCTGGGACGCTGTGAGGATCTGGGCACACCTGTGCCCTGTGGGGATGAAGGTGGGACTCCAAGGCCCATTCAAGCCTGAAGAAACTCAAGGACAGGACAAAAGACCCTCTGTCCCCCTCTCCCAGCCAGCCTCTCTCCCTAAGTAGAACCAGGACCTAGACCCAGGTGACCCTGGAGGGCCCAGGAAGAAGATACTGGAGTCCAAGGAGACTGGCCACAGAGCACCACCAGGCGGCACCTCCACCCCACCTGCGTGTGATCCCTCCTGCACCCAAAGGCAGGGCGTGTTGGGGAAAGGGGACCCCACAGGAGGTCCAAGGCTGAGGAAAGGAGGGCCTGAGCATGTCCAGGCAGGACACCTCCTGTCCCACCACCAGCCCCGCTCACAGAAGCCCTGCAGACCCGTGGGCTCCTGCCTGGGCGTAACCCCATAGCTGGGGGCACCTTACAGGGTCGGCTCACCCAACCCTACCCCATCCTTATTTCAGAGCCCTCTGCGGAGTCTCTCTGAGCTGTTTCTTTTGTTTGTTTGAGATGGAGTTTCGCTCTTGTTGTCCAGGCTGGAGTGTAATGGTGTGATCTCGGCTCACGGCAACCTCCGCCTCCTGGGTTCAAGCGATTCTCCTGCCTCAGCCTCCTGAGTAGCTGGGATTACAGGCATGCACCACCATGCCCAGCTAATTTTGTATTTTTTAGTAGAGACAGGGTTTCTCCATGTTGGTCAGGCTGGTCCCAAACTCCCGACCTCAGGTGATCCACCCGCCTCGGCCTCCCAAAGTGCTAGGATTACAGGGATGAGCCACCGCACCCAGCCGATTGAGCCATTTCAAAAATGGGGAAACTCAGGGAGTGCTTCTGCTCTCAGAGCCTGAAACCATGGCTTTTTGGGGTCCCACACGCCCCCCTCGGGGACAGAGGTAGACGCAGGCTGGCCTGGACCTGGGCATCAGAGCCCCAGCCCAGCAGCTCTCAGATGGTCCACGTCCTGCAGACACCGCTGACTCAGCTGTCAGGGCCCTGCCTCCCATCACCCTCCTAGAGCCTGAGGGGGGTCCAGGGTCTCTATGCTCCTACAGGGCTTATTATCCCAGACCCAGGGAGGGAGCCCAGGCCAGAACAGGGAGCAGGGCTGGGGTCTCCCTGCTGGGGTCTCAGTTCTTCCCGGCCAGTGGCCGCTGCCTGACCCTGCAGCCTGATCCCCACTGGGCCCCAGTCCCCAGGCCAGACACCCCTGCCAGCGTGTGATCTAATCTCTCCTAGGTCTCCCCTAAGCCTCTCGGACAAAAGCCAGGCCCTTCCACAGGCCCGAGTTCAAGGCCCACTCCCCCTGACGGAAGCCACAGGGGACTCCAGCCACTCAAACCCAGCCGCCTGTGCGCCCCGCCCCCTGCATCCGCCTGCCTGTCCTGCTCCTCAGAAGTGCCTTCAACTCCAGGCCCCCGAGGAAGCCACTTAATTCCCCACACCTGGCTCCCATCATATGGGCAGATGAGGCCCAGCTTCCCGCTTCTGCCGGCCTCCGCGTGGCTGGGGGCTGCGGGGCCTCGTTCCACCTGGGGACACAGAGCCTGGGGTGCAGGGGCCCTCGTGCTCACTCACACCCCCACTCACGCCCCAGCCCCTCCAAACGGAGGGTGGCGCAGAGCTGGGGCAGAGTGTTGAGGAGGTGGAGGGCTTCCATGGAGGAGA
This sequence comes from Nomascus leucogenys, assembly GCF_006542625.1. Taxonomy (NCBI): domain Eukaryota; kingdom Metazoa; phylum Chordata; class Mammalia; order Primates; family Hylobatidae; genus Nomascus; species Nomascus leucogenys. The sequence continues at coordinate 42,596,321 of NC_044402.1, read as the reverse complement.
AGCCTGGCCATGTTGCTCCCCGTGTTCCCATGTCCCAGCCCCTCCATGTGAGCAAGGTCTCAGCTAGGGTGTGTGTCCCTGGGCCTGGGGCATGAGACAGAGCCCAAGCTCCTCCTTGGACCTGGGCTTCCGATGGGTCCAGGGCCCTCACTCCAGCTCCACAGACCCCCTCCACCAAGCCATAGGGGAGGCGGGGCTTGGAAGCACACATTGGCGCAGAGACCCCAGAAGCTCGTGTGCACACGTTTCCTCAGGTCTACCCCTAAGGGCAACGAGTCCGGGCCCCAACAGCCCCATAAAGGCCCTCGCTCTGCTCACAACTCATGCCCAACACATGGAGCACGGCCGGGCGCGGGACTCCCTAGGCCTGGGGCACACGCAGGTGCGCACCCAACTCACACACGTTCTCCATGAGCCCACGCTCCGGCCACACAGGCACACATGCCCGCACCCCATGCACACACAAGTATGCACGTGCTCACACACAGGAACCCTTGACATCCACGTGCATGTGCAGACAGGCTTGGGAACAAGGGGACCACGTCCCCCTCCAGGGATCCCTTCAGGGTGCTGCAGCCTCACTTTAGTGAGGCAAACGTTGACTGTTTGCCTTGTCATTGCCCCGACAACGGCGGTGCCGGCCCTGGCACGAGGCCCAGGTGTGTACTCTGGGAACATCATCTCTGCAGAGCTGGGCCCCTGGAGGATCACTATGACTGAGCTCTCCCTGGCTAGTGGCCTGTGGGAGAGAGTGGGGGTGCAGAGTAAGCATATCCTGGTGTCTCCCCTAAAACCCAGTGCTGGGGAGAAGCCCCGCCGGCCCCTGGCCTCTGACCCAGCAGAGCTGAGGACGCGGAGGCCTCTGGGCCCCTTCTCCGTCTCCTCCCTTTCCCCTACCCCAGGATATGAGTCATGCAGGCCCCCTCCCCATGACCTCACCCCCTCACTATTCCACAGCTGAGCTCCGTCCTGGGAACTGAAAGGGGGGCAGCTCTCCTGGGGTGGGGTGGGGGCCTCTGGCCTGGGAAAGACGCCCCCTCCGGCCAACGGCCCGGGCCCCTTGGCATGCACCTCGGAGCTGTCAGGACTCTAGGATGGCCGACCCCGCCCATGGCCCTGGCTCAGCCCCGTGCAGCTGGGAGGGATTTGGTGTTCCTGCGCAAATGCAATTAGGCGATTTCCTTTGTCTGTTCTGGCTCCGAAGCCCAAGGTTCAGCCCAAGGGGCCAGGCGGTGGGGCGGCTCCATCCACCTCCCACCCCAGCACACCCCCGCACCCTCACAGTCCCAGGCTCCACCTCGGGGCCTGGCCCCCAGCCAGGGACACCAGTACGCACAGAACCCTGACGGATGCCTCGTTCTGAGTGGAGCTCCCCAAGCTCAGGTCTGTTCCTGTCGGCCTCGTCCACTGCCAACCACCCCCGACTCGGGACACTGGCCTTTCTTCTCCTTCCTCCACAGACCCCCCCACCTCTACCTCCCAGTCCCCACTGAGGGCCTGACAACGCCCATCCTTGGCCCAGCACTCCCAGCTACCCACCGCCGTCCTCCCCCTGCCTGGAAGTGCAGACACTTCCAAAATGGGTGTCCGGCTCGGTCCCCGTCCCGATTCTGCCCCCTGCAGGCAGCTCCTGTGGCTGCCCCACCCGGCTGTCCTGGGGAGTGAGGAGGCTGGAGAGGGTCAGTCCTCTCTGGGGTCCTGGGGAGTGAGGAGGCTCTGGTGAAGAGCAAGGGACGCAGGATGTCGAGGGGAGGGGAAGCTTCTCCTCCAGGCCTGACCACAGGTCTCCTGGACACCACAGGGAGCTGGCAGGAGGCCTGGGGAGTTGGGCTGGGCCTTCCACCAGGGTGGTTCGGGACTCTCTGCACAGCACTGAGGTCTCTGGTCCCCTCATGAACCCAGCCTCCCCTGGGGTCATAGACTTGACCCCTCAAGTCACTGCAGAGCCCAAGAGTGCAGAGACACAGCACCGTGTGCCGGGAAAAGGTGCCCACAGGGGCCCTTCGTGGCTGAGGCTTCCAGAGGGTAGTGGGACAGCAACCCTGCTCCCTGCCAGCCGCCTACCACAGCGTTCATGATACGGCTTCGGAGTGTGGCTTGGGGTCTATCTGGGAAGCCAGGGCAAAGGCGGTGGCAGCTGGCAGCACCCATACCCACAGCTGGGACATTGCTCACATGAGCCTCCAGCAGCAGGCCCCTTGGTTGTGCCCACACGCAGGGGTCCTGGCCCAGGGGAGGGGGTAGTCCAGGGAGGGGCTCGAGGGTGTGGCACAGGCCAGCTGTCACTCTTCCCTGGAGAGGCAGCTGGGGACGCAGCTGGGAGGGGAGCCAGGAGCAGAGACAGCCTGGGGCCAGCAGGTAGGTGACAGGTGGGGCAGCGGGAGGGGCACGCGCCGTCTGCCTGGGGCTGGGGTGTAGTGACGGGAACCTGCCCCCCAATGCCTGGTGCTGGCCCAGCCTCCCCCCGGGGCCTCTAGCACCTTCCCAGCTGTGTCTGCACCGTCCTGGACATGGCGGGGGAGGATGGGGGTCAACCCCTTTCCTTGTAGTCCCGCGCCAGTGGGCGAGAGAGATGACCCAGTGAGTAGGACCCTAGCCTCTCTGCCTGGGGAGGCCAGGTGATGAGCCACCCGGAGCGGGAGGAGGCCTTGAACTTGGGTCTGAAAGATGAGCAGGGGTTTGCTGGGCCGGGTGCAGGCAAGAGCTAATGCAGGAAGGCAGAGAGCAGGAGCGCTTAGAGGGAGTGGCTCTGTGCAGCCGGAGCCAGATGAGTGAACCTCACTCAGGAGGAAGTACTGGGACCCTCTCTGCTCACGCTGGGTCCCCCGCCTCCCTCTAGGATCCCCACACCCAGGTCCTTCTGGGCCTCTGCCGCACAGATCAGGTCTGGAAGGCTCCCTGGAGGAGGCGGCGCCTGGACTTGGACATCGGCCTGCAGAGCGGGCTTCCCTCACAACCCTGGGAAGACAGAACTCCTCAGCGGGTTGATGTGGGGGAGGTCGGGGCTTCCCTCCAAGGCACCAGCCAGTGCTGGGGGCGACACAGAGAGCCAGAAGCTGGCGGGGGCGGGAGGCTGTGCCCCCAAGGGCTTTACATGCTGAAGCCCCCATGGCCGAGCTGGGACCCAGGGTCAGCCCAGGCAGGCCATGAGAAAGGAGACTGTGGGCCCCACCCCATCACACAGGGAGGAGGTGCTGTGCCCGCTGGGGGGGCAGCAGCCCCTCTCTGGGCCCTTTGGGTGGGAAGAGGCTTGGTAAGGTAGAAAGCCCAGCCCCAGCCAGCAGCGTTGCCTTCTCACAGTGGCAGCCCTTTGTAACCCGGGGGGTCCCTGCAGGGCCTCTCCTTGTTTTCTCACCATGGGGCAGCATTTGGGGGCCTCTTGAGGGACCCCCTAGATGCTTCTACTCAGAGCCCCCAAAGCCAAGGAGCCTCCACTCCTCTGCAGCCTCCCCTGCTGGTTCTCCCTGCCCAGGGTTCAGTGGCCTGGGGGCTGACGGAGGGGGTCGGCTCTGCCAAGGCCCCTCCCGGCGCCTCCCGGGCTCTTCCAGCCCACCTCCTTCCCACGCTGGCTCAGGCAAAGTGCGCTGGTCACCAGGAGCCCTTCCTGACCAGCCCCAGCCCCTTCTTGGCCTTCGCCCCACCTGGCCTCCCCTGGAGCCCTGGCCTGGGTGCTGGGCCTGCTGGGTCCAGAGCCCACCCCGCCCTGAACAACCCCGAGCCTCAGCCACCCTCAGTTCTTACCCTTTCACAGCTGGGGAGTGGAGCCTGGGCCTGAGGTCTCCTGTGCGTCTCTCTGCGCCGGGGCCGTGGGCCTCTCTGCGCCTGCGCCGGGGCCGTGGGCCTCTCTGCGCCTGCGCCGGCGCCGTGGGCCTCTCTGCGCCTGCGCCGGCGCCGTGGGCCTCTCTGCGCCTGCGCCGGCGCCGTGGGCCTCTCTGCGCCTGCGCCGGCGCTGTGTGCCTTTCCGAGGGCAGAGCTGCGTTCCCCTCAGCACACACCCGGAGAGCATCGCGAGGGCGGAGCTCAGTTCACCTCTGCACAGACTTCGGAGATAAAGCGAAGGCGGAGCAATGTTCTCCTCAGCACAAACCCGGTTGGGCCGGGGGCACCGCGAGGGCGGAGCTGCATTCCGCTCAGCACAGAACTTGGGGCACTGCCTCGCTTTGGGACAACTCTGGGCCGCATCGACGGTGAATAAAATTCTTCCTGTTTGCAGTCGTGTTTGCGGTTGGTGGCAGCGATGGACACTGCAGCCAGCCAGAGCGTAGAAAGGCGTCGGGGTAAGTGCGCTATCGAGGCTGCACTGCAGGTGGCCTGGGACGGGTTGGGGGCCCTATCTCAGGCGTCACTGCCCGCCTTGGGTGGCTGGTTGGGTGTGCTATCTGGGGCTGTGCTGCCTGCACCGGGCAGCGGGGAGCGGTTTGGGGGCCCAAACCGGGGCTGCACTGCCCTGGTTGTATGCATCTAGGAATTTGCCAATTTCTACTAGGCTTTCCAATTTATTGGCATATAATAGCCACTTATGATCCTTTGAATTTCTGAAGTATTAGTTGTAATGTCTCCTTTTTTTTATCTGTTGATTTTATTTATTTGAATCTCGTCTCTTTTTTCTTAGCCTGGTTAAAAGTTTGTCAATTTTGTTTAGCTTTCCAGAAAACCAACTTTTCGTTTAATCTTGTGTTTTTTATTTCAATTTTATCTCTGCTACGATCTTATTTATTTTCCTATTTTCGGTTTAGTTTGTTCTTACTTTACTAGTTCTTTAAGATGTATTGTTTATTTGAAGTTTTTCTTTTGTTTGCATGGTAGGCACATACAGCTATAAATCTCTGCCTTTGTACTGCTTTCTGCATAACAAGTTTTGGTATACTGTGTTTTCATTACCCTTTGTTTCACGAAATTTTTGAATTTCTGTCTTAGTATCTTCATTGACCCACTAGTCATTTATTCAGGAGGGTAGTGTTTAACTTCCATGTGATTGTATTGTTTCCAAAATTACTCTTTTTATTGATACCTAGTTTTATTCCTTTGTAGTCAAAGAAGATGGCCATGGAGACAGCAGCGTGGTCAGAGTGGTAGGAGCCGGCCATCAGCGAGAGCTGCTCCATGCCTGGCTGCTGGATGCTAGAGCCTGTGCCCCACTGGCTTGCCTCACTGTGGTTGGTGGTAGCGGTGACAGAGACTGCAGCATGACCAGAGTGGTAGGACAGGGGCTATCCAGGGCTGCACCTTTTGCAGTGTGGGGAGGGTTGGGGGCGCTATGCAGGGTGTCATTGCCTGCATTAGGGGTACTGGTTGGTAGCCCTGTACAGGGCTACACTGCCCACGGCAGGGAGGGTGGGTTATGGGCGCTTTCTGGGGCTGCAATGCCCATGGAGGAGGACAGGTTAGGGCACTATCGGGTATACGCTACTGGCGGCATTGGGGGATGGAGGTGGGGGGCGCTATTGAGGGCAGGACTAGCCGTGGAGGGGGAACGAGTTCGGTGCTATCAGGGGCTGCACTGCTGGTGGCGGTCAGCAGAGTTGGCATCCAAGGAAGGAGTGGTTCTCCTCTCCATGACTCCACACTCCAGAGGGCGACCCACTCTTGGTCATACTGGAGTGCAGCAGGCACGCAGCGCTTGCGTGGGAATCCTGGGCATGGCAGAGCCCCCACACCCCCCTGTTCCTGGGCCTGTGAACTCTGAGTCTGTGCCTCAGAGGCTGCCAGGCACCCCTGGGGACACCACGGGGGACAGGGCCCTGTGCGTGGAGGCGTCCGGAACAGGAATTGGCACCTGGGTGCGGAGGGCTGGCTGGGTCTGAATTTTTCTGCTTCTGCTCCCCGAGGAGTGCAGCCCCGGTGGGCCCAGTGGTTCCTGTGGAGTGGGGAGCTGGGTGCTGTGGTGTCTCCACACCCACCCCAGACCCCAGTTCCTAGCCAGCTTGGGCCAAAAGGAGATGCTGGACTTTGGAGGGTGGGTGTGAGTGCCTTTGCTGAAACTGGCCCCTGCCACCCAGTGGCCGGCATGACAAGTTGAGGCTCTAACCTTTCCACCCTTCACATCTTCCTCTAGGCTTTTCTGGCTTTGCCCGCCCAGCTGCTCCATGCCAGGATGAGGAGGAGACACCTAGAGCTTGCGACACCACAGCTCGCCTCGTTGTGGGGTGGTGGCAGCGACGGAGACCGCAGTGCACCGGAGCGGTAGGAGAGCGGCCGCACTAGGAGGGCAGGCGGCTGCAGCCAGGGTTGGGGGTCAGGCTTACAGCGATGGACAGGCTGCGGCAGTGGCCAGGTGGTAGGAGCCTTGTAGGGAGGGCCGGTGCATTGGCAATGGGACTGGCTTTGCCCTGCCCCTACCGTGGATCTGGCCCTGTACTGCCTGCCTTGCCCTGTACTGCCCTACTGTTACCTGGACTGTCTCGGCCCTGTCCTGCTCTGGTCCCATCCTGACCCTGTCTTGGCCCTGTGCTACCCTGTCCCTGCCCTGGTCTTGCCTTGGCACTGGTCCTGCCCTGAACCTGCACTGGCCTGGGCTTGGCTCTGGCCCTGCCCCTTGTCCTGACCCTGGTCCTGTCATGGCACTGGCCCTGCTAGTGGTCATGGTCCTGCTCCTGTTCTGGCCTTCACCTGGCCTTGGACATGTCCTGGCCCTGCTTTGGTCCATCCCTGCCCTGGCCCCACCATGGGCCTACCTGTTCTGCCCTCTCCTGGCACTGACCTTGCCCTGTCATGGCCCAGTGGTGCCGTTGCCCTGCCTTACCCTGCGCTGGTTGTGCCTTGGCCCCGCTTGGTGCTGGCCACTTCCTGGACCTGCCCTGACCCTGCCTTGGCTTTTGCCCTGCCCTCACTATGGCCTGGTCCTGGCTCTAGCCCTGGTCCTGCCATATCCCTGGCCCTGCCCTTATCCAGGCCCTGCCCCTGCTGCTGCCCTGGCCCTGGCCTGGAATCTGGTCCTGTCAAGGACCTGCCCTGACTCTGCCATGGCCCTGGCCCTGCTCTGCCTTGGTCCTGGCCCTGACCCAGACCCTTTCCTGGCTCTGCCCTGGCCTTTCCCTGGCCCTGAGCTGGCAGTGGTCTGCCCCTGGTCTTGCCATCAGCCTGCCGTGCTGTGCTCTGGATGTGTCATCACCCTGCCCTGGCCCTATTCTGCCTTTGACCCTGCCCTGGCCCTACCTTGGCCCTCACCCTAGTCTTCGCTAGGCCCTGCTCTGGAGCTGGCCCTAGCACAGACCTGGCCCTGACCCTGGCCCTGGTCTTTGTCCTGCCATAGCCCTGGCCCTGAAGTGGACTTGGAGGTGTCTTGGCCCCGGCGTGACCTGGCTCTGCATTAGCCTGTCCCTGCCCTGCCCCTACCATCGCCTTGCCCTGCTCTGCCCTGTCCCAGTACTGACCTGGCCATGCCATTTCCCTGCCCTACCCTGCCTTGGCTGTGCCCTGGCTCGGTTCTGGCCCTGGCCCTGGCCCTGCCCTGGACATGCTCTGACACGCTCAGCCTTGGCACTAGCCTGGCTCTTCCTTGGCATCAGCCCTGCTCTCTCTGTGGACCGGCTCTTGTCCTGTCCTGCACTGGCCATACCATGCCCTGCCCTGCCCTGCCCTGGCTCAGCCCTGGCCCAGCCTTGGCCTTGGCGTTGCCCCTGGTCCTGCCATATTTCTTGCCCTGTCCCTACCCTGGCCTTGGCCCTGACCCTTACCTTGTTCTGGCCCTGCCCTTGCCCTAACGCAGCCCCTGGACCTGTCCTGGCCCTGGCCCTTCCCTGCTTGAGACCTTGCCCTGGTTCTCCCCTGGCCCAGACCCTGAAATGCCTTGCCCTACCCTGGCCTTGCACTGCTCTGGCCCTTGCCCTGAATCTGGTCCTGTCACTGGCCTAGGCCCAGACCTGTTGCTGGTCTTACCATGGCCAAGACCCTGCTTTGGCCCTGCCCTGACACTGTCCTGGACCCTGGCTGTGCCAAGATCCTGCACTGTCCTTTCCCTTGTTTTGCTCCTGCCCCAAACCTGGTCCTGCCCAGGCCATGGCCATGGCCCTGCCCTAGCTGTTCCCTGGCCCTGCCCAGGACCTGGCACTGGCCTGGCCCTGCCCTGTCTTGGCCCTATGCTTTCCTGGCCCTGCCTTGCCTGCCCTGGCCCTGCCTTGGCCCTAGCCTGGCTTTGACCCTGCCCTGGCCCTACCTTGGCCTTCACTCTAGCCTCACCTGGGCACTGTGTTGGACCTGGCCATAGCACAGACCTGGTTGTGGCCCTGGCCCTGCCATGGCCCTGTCCCAGACCCTAGCCCTGTCAGGTACCTGTCCTGGCCCTGCTCTGGGCCTGGCTTTGTCCCTGGTTCCTAGATGACCCTGGCCCTGCCCCTGCCCTTGCCCTTGCCCTGACACTGGCCTTGGACATATCCATGGTCCTAACCCTGGCCTTGCCCTGGAGCTGCCACTGTCTTGGCCCTGCCCCGGCCCTGGCCCTGCCCCGGCCCAGCCATAGACCTGCCCTGGTTGGTCGTGCCCTACCTTAACCCTGTGCTACCCTGGGCCTGCTCCACCCTGCCCTGGCCCTGCCCTCCCTTTGGCCCTGCCCTGACCCCGCCTTGGCCCTCACACTGGCCCTAGCACAGACCTGGTCCTATCTTTGGCCTTGGCCTGGCATTGACACCTGCCCCTGACCCTGGTCCTGCCATGGCCCTGGCCCTGCCATTGACACTGACAGCCCTGGCCCTGGCCCTGTCTTGGCCCCGGCCCTGAACTGGCCATGCCCTGACCCTGGCCCTGAAGTGGATTTGCAGGTGTCTTGTCCCTGATTTAACCTGGCCCTACCATGGCCCTGTCCCTCCCCTGGCTCTGTCCTGGTCTTGTGCTGACCCTGACCCAGACCTTGGCCCTGCCCCAGCCTTGTCCTAGACCTGGCCATGGCCCTGCCTCTGCCCTGGACCGGCGCTGGCACTGGCATGGACCCTGGCCCTGGCCCTTCACTACTTAAGGCCACACCCTGGCCAAGCCCTGGTCCTGACCCTGTCCTGGCCCTAATTTGGCCTGGCTCTACCCTGGCATGCTATTCTGGCCCTAGCCCTGACCCTGTCCCTGTCCCTGTCCTGGCCCTAGCCCCGTTGCTGGTCCTGCCATGGCCCTTGTCCTGGCATTGCCCTTTCCTGGTCCTGGCCCTGGCCCTGTCCCAGCCCTGCTCTGGCCCTGGTCTGAACCCTGGCCCTGCAATGGACCTGCCTTGGCCCTGCCCAGACCCTGGCTCTGGCCCTACCTCTGCCCTGGCCATACCCTTGCCCTGGCCTGGACCCCGGTCCTGGTCCTTGTCCTGCCCCAGCCATGGCCCTGGCCCTGCCCTGCCTGTGCCCTGTTCTATCCTGGGCTGGCCCTGTCCTATCCTGGGCTGGCCCTGTCATGGCCTGGTCTTGCCATTGCCCTGCCCTGGTCTTGCCATTGCCCTGCCCTAGCCTGCCCTGCTTGTGCCCTAGATCTGTCCTGGCCTTTGCCCCTGTCTTAGTTCTAGCCTTGACTCAGCCCTGGACCTTCCCTGACCTTGCCTTAGCCCTGGCACTACCCTGGCCTTGCCTTGGCATTTGCCCTACTCTCTCTATGGCCTGGCTCTAGTCCTGCCCTGCTCTGCTCTTGTTCTGTCCTGGCACAGCCCTGGCCCTGCCATATCACTGGCTCTGCTCCTGCCCTTATGCAGGCCTGACCCTGCCCCTGCCCTGGCTTTGGCCTGGACTTGGCCATACAGTGACCCTGCCATGACCCTTTCCTGGCCCCTGCCTGGAACCTGGCCCTGCCAGGGACTCACCCTGGCTCTGTCATGGCCCTGGCCCTTTGCTGGATTTGGATGTGTCCTGTCCCTTATTTGCCCTGGCCCTTCCCTGGCTCTGCCATACCCTTTCTCTGGGGTTGGGCCAGGGTCAGGACCAGACCAGGTCAGGGTCAGGACCAGGGTAGGGCCATGGTAAGGCCTGAAGATGGGAAGGGCCAGGGCAGCGGCAGGACCAGGGAAGGGTTAGGGCCAGCGATGTGGTAGCACTAGGGGCAGAGCCGCCACTAGGGCTGAGCCAGGGCAGAGCAGGAGAGATTACATTAGGCTATTATGTAAAACTTTTTATTTTAGATTTTTAAGATAACTATAGTAGTAGTAATAATGTCTATACTATGTTGTTTGTAATAGTAATAATATTTGCAGTAAATAATCACTAAATTTTAACTAATACTATCTTTCCTTCCAGTAGTGTTCTATGAGTATAATTTTATCAATATGTAAATATGTGAGGCATTGATTCTCACAATAATTCTATGTGCTAAGTACTTAAAGCATCCCCATTTTCCAAATGTAGGAAACAGGCATAAAGAAGTGAAATACTTGGCCAGATTAGTCCTATAATCCCAGCACATTGGGAGGCCAAGGCAGGCAGATGGCTTGAGCTCAGGAGTTTGGAACCAGCCTGGGCAACATTGTGAAACCCCATTTCTACTAAAAATGCACAAAAAGAGCTGATTTAAGTTTCTTGTAGGATTCTGGTTATAAAACACTGGTCAAACACACAGGGCATGGATAGGGCAGGGCCAGGGACAAGGTCAGGCCAGGAAGGGGCTAGGGCCAAGGCAGGGCCAGAGCTGGACTTGGAAGTGTCCTGGCCTAATTTGCCCTGCCCCAACGTTGGCCCAGCCCTGCTCTGGCACTTCCTGACATGCCGTGTCCCTGGCCTGAGCATTGGCCCTGGCCCTGTCCTGCTTCTGGCCCTGCCCTGGAGTTGACCAGGCACTGCCATGGCCCAGTCCTGCATTGCCCTGCCCTCCTCTGCCCTGGCACTTCCATGGCCCTGCCTGGGCCCTAGCTCTGCCTTGACTCTGGACCTGCCCTGACCTTGCTCAGCCCTGGATCTACCCTGACCCTGCCTTGGTGTTGCCCTCCCATCTCTATGGCCTGGCTCTGGCCCTGCCTTGCACAGGCCATGCTCTGCCCTGTGTGTCCCAGCCTGGGCCCAGCCTTGGTCCTACCATATTCCTGGCCCCAGCCATACCTTTGTTCTGGCCCTGACCCTGCCGTGGCCCTCTCCTGGCCCTTCCTTGGTCCTGCCCTGCCCTTCCATGCCCTGGCCCATTCCTTGCTCTACACTGACCCTGCCCTGCCTTGGGCCTGTGCTACCCTAGCCCTGCCCTGGCCTTCTGCTGGCCCTGATCCTGCCATGGCCCTGGCCCTGGTTCTGCCCTGCTTCTGGCCCTGGCCTTGGTCCTGTCATGTCCCTGGCTGTTACCCTGCCCCTGGTTTTTCTCTGGCCATGACCCTGCCCCAGTTCTGTCGTATCCCTGGCCCTGTCTCAGTTCTGTCCTAGCCCTGGCCTTTCACAGTACTTTATGCTTAGTAAGGGCTCCATAGTGTCTGTGAGTTGAATGTTGTGTTCATAGTATTTGCCAAAACAGAAAGAAAAAAAACAAAAAAAAATGATGAGAAGTTGAAGCTTTGTATATAATATGCCTTGAATTGTAAGTGCCTGTTATTAGTTGTATTACATATAGGTCATGGTTTTGTACACATAACTCCAAACCATTGATACTGTTAAAAGAATATATGAATATATGAAAGAATGTATAAACGTAAGAATGTATGACCTTTCCAAATTAATTTTTATTTTTAGCACTATTAGATTTTTCTCAGTGTAACAAATGTTTATTCCTATGTAATTAAGGGCATATTTCCTGTACAGAATATTCATATTACCTAATTGAAAATTATATAATACGAAAATATAATACTATTTTTAGGCCAGGCATGGTGGCTCCTACCTGTAATCCCAACATTTTGAGAGGCCAAGTTTGAGGAATCATTTGAGGCCAGGAGTTGACCAGCTTGGGCAACATAGTGAGACCTTGTCTTTATTACATAAATAAATAAATAGGTTGGGCACTGTGGCTCATATCTGTAATCCCAGCATTTTGGGTTGCCAAGGCAGGAGGATTGCTTGAGACCAGGAGTTTGAGACCAGCCTGGGCAGCATAGCAAGCCTCCATCCCTACAAATAATAAAATATTAACCAGGTGCAGTGGTGCACACCTGGGGTCCCAGCTACCTGGGAGGCTAAGGTGGGAGGTTTGCTCGAGGCTGCAGTGAATTGTGAATGCACCACTGTATTCCAGCCTAGGCCACAGAACAGGACCTTGTCTATAAATAAAGAAATAAGTAAAAATATAAACAAAAATAAGTAAAAAGAAATATAAGTAAATATAAATATAAGTACATATAAATATAAAAATGAATACATGAAAACAAACAATTTTTAAATTTAACATCACTGAGGGCATCCTATCCATTTCATTTCATGATTCCATTACATCATTTCACTTAGATGAAATGATAAGATGACTTGAGATGAGATTAAATGAAGAAATGATAAGATGAGATGAGACGATGAAATTTTGAGATGAAATGGTGAGTAGAAATGATGAGATGAAATGAGACAAAATGACGAAGTTGAAAATAAACTGAAAGGAGATGAGATGAAATGATGAGACAAAATGACAAAGTTGAAAAAAATTGAAAGGAGATGAGATGAGATGAAATGAGATGAAATGATGAGATGATGGATGAAATGATGAGAGGAAATGAGATGAAATGATGAGAGGAAATGAGATGAAATGATGAGAAGAAATGATGAGATGAAATGAAATAATGAAATGATATGAAATAATGAAATTGAAATGAGATGAGATGACATGAAATGAGATAAAATGATGTGATGAAATGAGATGAACGGTGAGATGAAATAATGAGATGAGATGATAAGATGAAATGAGATGAAATGATGAGATGAAATGAGATGAAAAATGAGATGAAATGAGATGAAATGAAATAATGAGATGAAATGAAATGAAATAATGAAAGGAAATTATGAAATGTAGTCATGAAATTGAAATGAAATTGAAGTGAGATGAGATGAGATGAAATGAGATGAAATGATGGAATGAAATGATGAAATGAGATGAGATGAAATGAGATGAAATGAAATGAGATGACATGAAATGACATAATGAAATGAAATAATGAAAGATGAAATGAAATAATGAAATGATGAAATGATGAAATAATGAAATGGAAATGACGAGATGAGAAGAAATGAGATGAAATGATGAAATGAGGAGATGAAATGATGAGATGAAATGAGATTAAATGATGAGATTAAATGATGAGATGAGATGTGATGCAATGATGAGATGAAATGACATGATATGATGACATGAAATCAGATGAAATAATGAGATGAAATGATGAGATGAAAAGATGAGCTGAAATGATGAGATGAGAAGAAATGAGATGAGATGAAATGAGATGAGATGAAATGTGATGAGATGAAATGACATAATGAAATGAAATAATGAAATGATGAAATGGAATAATGAAATGGAAATGAAATGGAAATGATGAGATGAGATGCAATGAGTTGAAATGATGAGATGACATGAGATGAAATGATGAGATGAGATGTGATGAAATGATGACATGAAAGGATAACATAAAATGAGATGAAATAAGATGTAATGATGAAATGAGATGAGATGATAAGATGAAATGCGATGAAATGATGAGATGAAATGAGATGAAAAATGAGATGAAATGAGATGAAATGAAATAATGAAATGAGATGAAATGAAATGAAATAAAAGAAATTATGAAATGTAGTGATGAAATTGAAATGAGATGAGATGAGATGAAATGATGAAATGAAATGATGAGATGAAATGAGATGAAATGATGAGATGAAATGAGATGATGAGATGAGATGAGATGAAATGATGAGATGAAATGATGAGATGAAATGAAGATGAGATGTAATGAAATGAGACGAAATGAAATGACATAATGAAATGAAATAATGAAATGAGATGAAATGAAATAATGAAATGGAAGAGATGAGAAAAAATGATGAGATGAAATGATGAAATGAGATGAAATGATGAGATTAAATGATGAGATGAGACGTGATGAAATGATGAGATGAAATGACATGATATGATGACATGAAATCAGATGAAATAATGAGATGAAATGATGAGCTGAAACGATGAGATGAGAAGAAATGAGATGAGATGAAATGTGATGAGATGAAATGACATAATAAAATGAAATAATGAAATGAAATGATGAAATGGAATAATGAAATGGAAATGATGAGATGAGATGCAATGAGTTGAAATGAGATGAAATGACGAAATGATGAGATGAAATGATCAGATGAGACGCGATGTGATGAAATGATGACATGAAAGGATGACATAAAATGAGATGAAATAAGATGTAATGATGAAATGAGATGAGATGAAATGAGATGAGATGAAATGAAATGGTGAGATAAAATGATGATACGAAATGATGAGATGAATGATGAGATGAAATGATGAGATGAGATGATGAGATGAAATGATGAGATGAAATGAGATGAACTGATGAGATGAAATGAAATAATGAAATAATGAGATGAAATGAAATAATGAAATGAAATGAAATTGAAATAAAATTGAAATGAGATGAGATGAAATGATATGAAATAAGATGAACTGATAAAATGATGAAATGATGAGATGTGAGAGATGAAATGATGAGATGAAATGAGATGACATGACATGAAATAATGAAATGAGATGAAATAATGAAATGAAAAAATGAAATGAAATGAGAAGATACGAGATGAGATGAAATGATGAAATGATGAGATAAGATGAAATGAGTTGATGAGATGATGAGATGAAAAGATGAGATTAAATGAAATTAGACGAAATGTAATGAGATGAAATGAAATGACATAATGAAATAAATGAAACAATGAAATGAGGTGAAATTAAATGAGATGATGAAGTTAAATGATGAAATGAAATAATGAAATGGAAATGATGAGATGAGATGAAATGACGAGATGAATGATGAGATGAAATGATGAGATGAGATGTAATGATGAGATGCAATGAAGAGATGAAATGATGAAATGATGAGATGTAATGATGAGAGGAAATGATGAGATGTAATGAAACGAGGTGAAATGAATGAGATGAAATGAAATAATGAAAGGAAATTGAATTGAGATGAGATGAAATGATGAGATAAAATGATGAGATGAAATAAGAAATGATGAGATGAAATGATGAAATGCTGAGGCGAGATGAGATGAAATGAGGAGATGAAATGAGATGAAATGATGAGATGAAATGAAAGGATGAGATGAAATGATGAGATGAAATGATGAGGTGAGATGAGATGAAATGAGATGAAATGATGAAGTGATGAGATGAGAAGAAATGATGAGATGAAATGAGATGAGATGAAATGATGAGATGAAATGAAATGAGGTGAAATGAAATGAAATAATGAAATGAAATTGAAATGACATGAGATGAAATGAGAATAAATGATGAGATGAAATGAGAAGAAATGAGATGAAATGATAAAATGATGAGATGAAACAATGAGATGAAAAATGATGAGATGAAAAATGATGAGATGAAATGATGAGATGAGTTGAAATGAGATGAAATGAAGTGAAATAATGAAATGAGATGAAAAGAAATGATGAAATGATATTGAAATGAAATTGAAGATGAGATGAATGATGAAATGTTGAAATGAAATGATTAAGAGATGTGGTGAGATGAAATGATGAGCTGAAATGATGAGATGAAATGAAATGAGATTAAATGATGAGATGAAAAATGATGAGATGAAAAATGACGAGATGAAATAATGAGATGAAATGAGTTGAATTGAGATGAGATGAAATAATGAAATTAGGTGAAATAATGAAATGAGATGAAATGAAATAATGAAATGAAATTGACATGAGATGAGATGAAATGATGAGATGAAATGTTGAAAGGATGAAATGAGATGAGATGAAATGAGATGAAATGAATTGAGATGAAATGAGATGAAAAATGAGATGAAAAATATGAGATGAAATGAGATATGAAATGACATAATGAAATAATGAAATGAAATTAGATGAAATAATGAAAATGAAATGGAAATGAGATGGGATGAGATTTGATGAAATGATGAGATCATATGATGAAATGATGAGATGAGATGGGATGAGATGAAATGATGAGATAAAATGAGATGAAATGAGATGAAATGATGAGATAAAATGAGATGAAATGATGAGATGAAGTGATGCACTGTCAAGTGTGTGTCTCTTCTTTTTCCCAACCAACAAAAATTATAATTCATTAATTTTAATTTTATTATTTAAGAATATTCTTAAGAGTTGAAGGAAAAATAATACCTGTGAATTATGGGTTACAACCTAAGTATAAATAATACATAAATATATTAAAACTTACAAAGAATATGTTTTGGAATCGAATATACCATGCTCCTGTGATGACAGTTATTTCATGCTGGTTGTCACAATTTTACATGAAAAACTAATGAAAAAATGTTTTTAACTGTTTCTAAAAATAACAGTTTCCAAAATAGTTTTACATCCGAAATATGAAAAAGATGTCTTTGTGTTCCTTAATCTGATGAGATTTTCACACTCTGCACATAATTGTTAGATTTTTATTGTGTTGATAAATTGTATATCAAATAAAAAATGTTATTACCTCTTAGGATTTTTAGGTGATACAGGCAGAATGGAAGGCAAATTTTTATAACTTTGTCTAAATGAACTTTCTAAATGCCTGAGTATTAAAAGATAGCTTGTCTATAAATCACAATGTATATATTACTGTATGACCTAGGACCAATCAAAACTGTTATCTCTGATAACATTATATTGTGCCCAATATAAAATAGATATAATACCTCAAACTTAAATCCAGGCATTGTCATTGAATATCTTAAGAATATGCAGCAAAGGCGCTTTTAAAAATACAAGCTAGTGATTGTACTAAATTTGTAAATCACATAGGATAGTGGGTCATTTTAAGAATATTAATTATTTCAATCTATAAACGTGGATGTCTTTCCTTTTTTGTGTTTTCTTTAATTTCTTTCATTAATATTTGTCATTTTTGTTGTAGAAATCTTTTACTTCCTTGGTTAAATTTATTTCTAAGTACATTTTTGTAGCTATTGTAAAAGGAATTGCTTTCTTAATTTCTTGTTTCAGCTAGTTTACTATCAATATATAGAAATGCTACTGATTTTTGTATGTTGATTTATATCCTGCAAGTCACCCTTCCTTCCTTCCTTCCTTCCTTCCTTCCTTCCTTCCTACCTTTCTTCCTTCCTTCCGTTCTTTCTTTCTCTTTCTTTCTTTCTTTCTTTCTTTCTTTCTCTTTCTTTCTTTTCTTTCTTTCCTTGTTTCTCTTTCCCCCTTTACCTCTTTCTTCTTTTTCTTCCTTTCTTCCCTTTCTTTTCTTTCTTTCTTTTTCTCTTTCTTTCTCTCTCTCTCTCTTCCTTCCTTCCTTTCTTCCTTTCTTCCTTTCTTTCCCCTTTCTGATTTTCTATCTATCTAATGCTCTAAGTCATACAAAGAAGAAAAAAACATGAGCATTTGCCACTGCTTTTTCTTCTTGCAGACAGTTTCATTGGGTGATTGTATTTGGTTGGGTAGTGACCTGTAGCTATTAGTGACCTGTAGCTGCTGTAAAAGTTATCACAAATGTGGTAGCCGAAAACAACACAAATTAACTGTCTTACAGTTATGAAGAACAGAAGGCTGAAGTCAGTTTCTCCAGGCTAACATAAAAGTGTTGGCAGGGCTGGTTTATTCTAGAGGCTTTGGAGGTGAATGCATTTTCTTGCCTTGCCAGCTTCCAGAAGCTGCCTGCTTTCCTTGGCTCATGGTCCCTTCCTCCACCTGCAAAACCCACACCCACATCACCCCGGGCTCTGCTTCCATTGTCACTTCTTCTATAACTTTGATCCTCTTGCCTCCCTCTCATAAGCAGCCTTCTGATGACAGACGGCCAACCCAGAGAATCCAGGACAGCCCCCCATCTTAGGATCACTAATTAAACCACAGTTGCAAAGTGTGTTTTTCCAGGTGAGGTCACATACTCACAGGTTCTAGAGATTGGGATGTGGACAGCTTTGGGGGATATTATTCATCTACCGTATGGGGAGTGGGATGTATAAATCTTTGGGGCCATTATTCTGTCTATCACATGTGGATTTGGGTGTTGACAACATTTTTAGGGTCATTATTCTGTCCACCACTTGGGGATTAGGATGTGGACATCTTTGGGGGCCATTACTCTTTCTACCACAGGGGATTACAATGTAGACATCTTTGGGGGCCATTATTCTGTCTCCCACATGGGATTAGGATGTGGACATCTTTGGGGCCATTATTCTGTCTACCACATGAGGTTAAGATGTGGACATTTTTGAGGCCATTATTCTCTCTACCACACAGGGATTAGAATGTGGACATCTGGCCGGGCATAGTGGCTCATGCCTGTAATCCTAGCACTTTGGGAGGCTGAGGCAGACAGATCATGAGTTCAGGAGATCAAGACCATCCTGGCTAACATGGTGAAACCCCATCTCTACTAAAAATACAAAAAATTGGCCGGGCGTGGTGGTGGGCACCTGTAGTCCCAGCTACTAGGGAGGCTGAGGCAGGAAAATGGCGTGAACCCGGGAGGCACAGGTTGCAGTGAGCTGAGATCGCGCCACTGCACTTCAGCCTTGGCGACAGAGCGAGAGTCAGTCTCAAAATAAATAAATAAATAAAAATAAATAAAAGCGTGTGTATACGTTCACATATACACATGGTTTCCAGGTTACAATGGTTGGATTTACAACTTTTCAGCGTTACGATCAGTGTATCAAGATACTAAATGCATTTTTAAGTTAGGGTATATGGACCCACGATGGACTTGTGGGGAGGTAACCCCACTGTAAGTCAAAGAGCATCCCTCTGTGTGTATATAGATTCTCCACCCCCTAAAAAAATTATAAGCACTATGACCAGCCCTAAAGTGGCTCAGGCTCATGCATGCAGCCTGCCTGGGCTTGAATGCTCTTTGCAAACATACGTTAGATCTAGACAGCCCAACTCTTCAGGGAAACCCTCTTGTTGCCATGGCAACATGTGGACCATTCCGGAAGGGCGTTAACCGGTGCCTGCCAGCAGGTGGCAGCATGGGGCAGCTGATGGAACCCAGCTCCATTAGCGCCAAGATTGCACCTGTCAGAGGCAGTCAGGGCTGGGGTGACCATGAATGGGGAAAAAGCAACCCCCCACCCCAACTTTATTGCTTTGCCGCCTTTTTTTTTTTTTTTTTTTTGAGGTGGACTCTCGCACTGTCACCTGGGCTGGAGTGCAAAGGCATGATCTCGGCTCACTGCAAACTCCACCTCCCGGGTTCAAGTGATTCTCCTGCCTCAGCCTCCCAAGTAGCTGGGGTTATAGCCACCTGCCACCACGCCCGGCTAATTTTTTTGTATTTTTAGTAGAGACAGTTTCACCATGTTGGCCAGGCTGGTCTCGAACTCCTGACCTCGTGACCCACCCGCCTCAGCCTCCCAAAGTGTTGGGATTACAGGCGTGAGCCACCGTGCCCAGTCTGCTTTGCTGTTTTAAATGTTAGGTTTCACTGAAAACAATCCCGCATCCAAAAGGATTTTTTCATTATTTTCCCCCATCAAGGGCAGGTACACTAAAACTTCAGAGGCTGGCCTGGCGCAGTGGCTTATGCCTGTAATCCCAGCACTTTGGGAGGCCGAAGGGGGTGTATCAGTTGAGGTCAGGAGTTTGAGACCACCCTGGCCAACATGGTGAAACCCTATCTCTACTAAAAAGCACAAAATTAGCTGGGCGTGGTGGTGGGAGCCTGTAATTCCAGCTACTCGGGAGACTGAGGCAGGAAATCGGTTGAACCCAGGAGGTGGAGGTTGCAGTGAGCCGAGATCGCACCATTGCCCTCCAGCCTGGGCAATAAGAGCAAAACTCCATCTCAAAAAAAAAAAAAATCAGAGGCTTACATTTTCTCTTGTGGAAAAACGAGGGGAGGTATATTTTCCCACTTTCCGCCCCACCCCTTCCCCAGCAAACTGGTAGCTGCAAGTTCTTTGTCTGCCTTTTTCAAATGTGTGTAAATCTTTTAAAGAAAGCCGCACCACAGCTCAAGAATGTTTCCTGCAGTGTCTGGGAGGAATCTCTTTGAAATGTGATCCCCAAGGGGGAGGAAAAACAGCTTCATCCCCCAGGGTCCACGGAGGAGAAGAGCTTAATTTAAGCTGTTACCTGACTCCAAATTGCAAAGCCTACACCTCCAGTCAAAATGAGTCCTTGTTTAGTTTCAGAAAGTGAAAGGAAAGGGCTGTCTCCACTTTGCTGCGTAAAAGGAAGAGATTTCGTTCTTTCTTTTCCTTTTTTTTTTTTTTTTTTTTTTGAGACAGAGTTCTGCTCTTGTTGCCCAGGCTGGAGTGCAGTGGCGCGATCTCGGCTCACCGCAACCTCCACCTCCCAGGTTCAAGCGATTCTCCTGCCTCAGCCTCCCGAGTGGATGGGATTACAGGCATGCACAACCATGTCGGCTAATTTTTTGTATTTTTAGTAGAGACAAGGTTTCTCCATGTGGGTCAGGCTGGTCTCGAACTCCCAACCTCAGGTGATCCGCCTGCCTCGGCCTCCCAAACTGCTGGGATGACAGGCATGAGCCACCGCACCCAGCCCATAAAAGGGTGAGATTTCTTCTGTGTCACCCATTTTTTCTGAGGTTTGTGTCACCTTTGTGCTAGCTAGGCTTTTTCTAGCTAACAGTGTCAGCTTCTTTAACTGTGCCCAGGTTGGCAGCTCCGCCTTCTTGGTGTGTGGTGACTTCATCTGTTTTTCTAATATCACCAGTTGTTTCATCCTGCGAGTCAATGGTGCCCGATTGCGGTGATTCCGTCTCCGTGGAGGCGCTTTTCTTTGCATCTCCGATGGGTTCATTGTAGAACTTCAAATGTCTAGTGGGTATCCAAACAGGAAGCTGATTTTCTCCTGGTGAAACACAAGCAAAACCTCTTCCCCAGGTTATCACCTTCCCTATCTCCCATGTCCTATTTTTGTTGTCTTTCCACCAAATCAGTTTTCCTTCATGTGGACTGTTCTTTTTACCCGTAAGATGTTGTTCTGCAGAAGTAGTAGTCTGATTTCTATAAATGTTTAAAAAATTTAAAGTATAGAGTGCTAGATTAAGCTGCATCTGAGGAGAGGTACACTCCTTACTGTCTCCCCCTTTTTTTTGTTTAACTAACTGAGTTTTGAGTGTTCTATTAGTTCTTTCAACTATGGCCTGTCCTTGGGAATTATAAGGAATTCCTGTTGTATGTGTAATATTCCACTGATTTAAGAATTTTTGGAAAGCTTTACTACAATAACCTGGTCCATTGTCAGTTTTAATTTTTTCTGGAACTCCCATCACAGCAAAACAAGATAATAAATGTTTTTTAACAGGGGAAGTACTTTCTCCTGTCTGGCATGTTGCCCATGTGAAATGTGAATAAGTATCAACTGTTACATGAACATATGATAATTTTCCAAATGAAGGTACATGGGTAACATCCATTTGCCATAATGCGTTAGGACACAGACCTCTGGGATTAACTCCTGCCTCTTGGGTGGGCAGGTGTAGTACTTGACACTGGGTACAATGTTGTACAATATTTTTTGCCTGTTTCCACGTGACATCAAATTTGTTTTTTAACCCTGCTGCATTTGCATGAGTCAAAGCATGAAGTTCTTGTGCTT